>NW_017300150.1:190893-234393 GCF_001594075.2 Trachymyrmex cornetzi
GCGTGGTGCCGACGATACTGTAATTTTGAAGCATTATAACTTGAAAAGTACTTCATGAAAAAATATTTCATTATAGCGTTTTGGAAAGCTTTCGACATCAGCTATTAGATTCTTGAATCAAAAATATAGGTTTCTATTTGAAAATTGAAAGTAGACTTTCAAATAACCTTGAAAATGAAGGTCAAGGTCATAGTTCAATCAACCCCTTCACATCCAACAATTTTTGTTTTAAACATTTTTTTATTTAATCGCGATGTTTCGAGTTATTTGGCTGTCTAAGTTAAAATGGGTATATGTGTATACAAATATTTTTACGTTTGTATTCATTTATTCGATATATAATACTTCTTGAGCGTTAGATAGTTCTCTTAGAATTTTGTTATTTATTCGTTAGAAATATCTCGATTCAAAGAAATTTTGTACTTGCAACTAAATAATTCATATCAAGGAAGTGAACCGTTATTTGAAATTAATAATACTTATCTTGAAAATAAAATTAATGGATTATTTGCTACAAATAAATATTTATTTGGCCCGTTTTTCGATAAGGTTTATTCAGAGAAATAAACTTTATATCTTACAAATAAATTTTCAAGTACTTTTTTCTCAGTATAGCTGAATTGTTAGATATTTCTATAAATCTTTTCCATATGTAATGAAATTAAACTACTAATTTTTTATTTAATATTTATCATTTATTGAATGTTTAGTAATTTATTATGTTTGTACTTTGTTTGTACGCCATTTACATTCCAATAATATATCGTAAAGATTAATTACATAAACTATATTACACGTTAAATATTTCTTTTATTGTCGGAAAAAGACTCCCCCCTCCCCCTCCCCTCTCTCCCTTCCCTCCTCTCTCTCTCTCTCTCTCTCTCTCTCTCTCTCTCGTCTTTGATGTGTCACATTTTTGGTACATATCATAATTTCAATCGTTTTGGTATTTTTATATTTATGAACATTTTCTTAATTATTAATACATTTTAATGGACAATTTCTTGAAGGTCGAGTCACAATATACTTTTTATACCATATTCAGAATCTCCTTGGTTCGTTTTAGAACAATGTTTAAAATCACGTATGTCTTAGTAACGTTTTCTGATGCGTAAAATATTAAGGAGTTCTTGCAATAACGTAGATCCAGGTACGGTGAACGCTAAAGTTACGTTTCCTTTTTCTTAATTAGTTGTTAAAAAGAAGGTATCGTGACCTCAGCGTTCACCGTATCTGGATAAACGGTACTGCAAAAATTCCCTATTCACTGCCTATGTTTTCTTTTTGAAATCTCCCTCCGTTTTTCTTTGCCTACACAAATGCCAACGACTGCAAAATTTCTGATAAATAAATTACCTTTATCGAATCTTCTAGTTTTTAGAAAATATTTATTTATTATACGAGTATAACGTGCCGTTCTATTCTTGAACCGATAATCCTTAATAAGGCAATGAAATCGTTCTCGTTAAATGCAATCCAGTTCGTCTTTCTGACACAAATGAAAATTTATGGTCATGTTTCAAACAGTGATTCTCTATGAGGCGCTTCGTTATATGTACATGTGCGTTATACATACAATTATTTTTTCGAAACTATGAGTGTTTTATATCTTATTAATATTTTTATAATTTTTATCGAATATTTTGTTAATCTTGATTTTCTCGTGCAAGAGATAAACAATCAAACGAATAGTGTCTAAATAGAATTTAAGTGCTGTAGAACTATAAAGCCACTTTTATTTTGCAGTTTTTTTTGCTCTCCATTTAATTTAGATTGCAGGCCCATTTCAACGAATTTACTGATATAGAGTCAATAAATTTTTGTCCAGTTTAAATGTGACCCAAGAAGCTCTCATGGGATAGAAAAGAAGGTTGATTACACTAGTGAGATATAGTCATGATACATTTCCATGAATTTTAAGTAATAGTTTCCACAAAGTTCGACAATTCCCAACTGAAGTAATAACTTTAATGAAATAGAACGTATAATATTTATACCTAAGTCTGGGAAATAAATTTGCTTTATATCAATATATAATTATAAGAACAATATTTTATTGAACAAATAATAAAAATTTTACTTAAAACTTTTTTTGGGTTATATTTATTTTCATTATGGATGTTTTATACATATTTTCAAAATGATAAAATTATGGAAAAATTGCAGATTATTCTAAATCACGTTTAAAAATAATACAACAAATTTGGTGGATTTACTATTTGAATCATAAGTTATTTTAATAAATAGTAGTATTTTCTTAATTTGTGCTCTGATATAAATATATAGAAATGTATTATAAAATAAATGATAAAAATCTCAATTTTTTAGTATAAGTACATCATGTATTCAAGTATTATTTACGTATAGTTACACTGTGATGTATGAACTAGTTGTCCAGTAAATAAACAAAATATTTATTTTTCTACATTTTTGTAACTAATCAGTGAATCGCAATGAAACTTTACATAAATTATTTTGAATATTTAAAGAACTTATAAAAGAAAAACAATATTGTTTGAAATTTACACGAGCGAATTATATAATATATTCTCTATTGTAATTATTATAAAAGAAAAATATAAATTTATAATTTTTTAAATTTTATGTTTTAACAGTAAAAAATAATAACAAATAAACTACAAAAATGTGTTAAACAAAAATATAACCTTATTCACACGACTTTCATATGTATATAGTTTATTTTACAAATATTTATAATAAATATTAAACATACTTCCAAATTTAATTTTCTTTGCAGGGACTGTACATCTAATGCATCCTTAAATTGTTTAATAGGTAGAGTAACATTTACATTATATGACTGTAATTGAGGGGATTGGCGGAATAAAGGCCTAATTATGAAATCTTGATATTAATAAAAATTAAAATAACTTGTTACTTTTTTTATTATACACAAATGGATACAATATCAAATGAATTTATGTAATATCTTTAAGAAGTTACCTGTTACAATACTTTTCTATTACGATTAATAATACACGAAAAAGCTAATTGCCAGAAAAAGGACCTAAGTAGAATTATGCCTTTATTCCGCCCATCCCCTCAATTATACACACATAATGTAATTTATTATGGGAAATAGAGTAGATTAAGTTTTTTCTTTCCCCGCATCATATAACGAGTGATATTACAATGTTATAGGAACATCTGTTTCTGTCTATATCTGTTTGCCTATATTCGAATGTTTTTTCTGATTTCCTTGTTATTTTCCGGTTCTCCCATATTTTGTATGAGTCAGATAGTCAAAGGACTTATTGCGCGTTTCAATCGTATGCTAGTTTACAGGCAGCTTAGTGCCAGCATTGCAAAATTCTGCGTCTCAGTCGGTGAAATTGAATCCAGCCTCCGGGGAAATGTCCCTAGTGTGTTCGCGAAGTCCGATTCCTACTGGTTCTGGTACCAAAGAAACTTGATTACCGAAGACGTTGTGTACGTTACCTCGCACAAATACTCACATACATATACAAGCGTATCGAAACTCAAAAGAGAATGAAAGATACGCCTTGTACTTTGGACTAATAATGAAATTATTGTTTATGTAGAGGACGATTGTAATTTATCTTCGTTTTGCTAGGCTGAAGGATATATAATTCAGCAGGCAATATCGCGGTACGAAAGATATAGCAGAAAATTAAATATTAACTTTGCAAAAGAAAGAACAAGACAGAGAGAGAGAATTAAAGATTAAAAATGTATATTATCTTTGTTAAAACTTATAACCGCAGATCGCAAATGTATATGATAAATATATCGCGGTGTGTGATAAATGATAATATATATTATAATTAAATTTAATTAATTTTAAATGTACGACTAAAATATAGGTTCTTATATCTTCTATAATCTTTATGATTATTGTTTTCTCAATGAGAAGATGAGAAAGATCAACGTTATTAAAAATAAAAAATAACAATACGTAGTATTTTTTAATGCGACTCCTATTCTTTATGATGATATTTCGAAGAAATGTGCCATTTCTAAGCAGGTCGTTTTAATTTTATGTATTATCGAACAAGTCGCGGGTATATATATATATATATATATATATATGTATATACGCGCGGAGATTTACCTTCCACATGGCGACGTCGCGTCGAGAAGCGGTCGTGTTTCCGGGATGCGTATCTCCGTCCGCTGTCACATACGGAATCCATAGAGCGGATATGTCCCGTTATGCCGTCTATCTTGCATAATACTTTTCCTTATCCGGCTACGTCATCTTTGCGTTTTCCGCCACGACGGAGGCGGCCTCGATCTACGGTAGCGGATATCCGTGGTCGTATTGCCTTTGATGTTCGCCATCGGTTCCATATTCGATGCGTGGAATACTCGTTTCCGCGAAAACGGAACGTCGGATATTCTCCCATTGGCTGTCTGCGATACCCCCGTCGGCGTATTGTAATATGTTTTTCATATCTTCGCGAGACCGGCGACTGTAATTCCGCTGCGATCGCGACGAGCTGTCTACAATAATAGTCTCGTAATACTACTATTATGGAACAGAACGAGAAGGAAAAGAGGATTTGTATTTTCAACGTCTTTTTACTATCTCCAATTTTAGTCGTCTTTTGAAAACCTTTTTTAAAAAAACAATTTTATATAAACTTGAAACCTCTCTGTATAAATCTGATAGATAACTCTTTCACATAGAAAAGTTATATCTTCCGTTTTTTTAAAATAAATGTTATTTTATCAGCAGAATTCTTATATTATGAAATAGGGTATCTCTGTGAAACTCGCAGAGTTTCTTATAATTAAATTATAATATCTTATAATTAAATTCAACGTATAATTAAAAACGTTGCGATACAACAATAGATTTCGTTGATATAATTTTTTTTTAAATAAGTATTTTTGTAATTTAATATTTCATTAGAATTGTCTCTGACAATTTAATAAGTTTTATTAAAAAACTTGTCAAAATGTATTTTAAAAAGTACGGAAAGATTGCGCATTTTAAATGTACAGCAAACTCTGTTCAAAATATAAAAGGATTTCATAGAAGAACTGGCTTGAAGCTTACTGTTCCATGTATGTGCCACGTGCGCATGTTTGTATTCATCGTAAAAAGCTCGTCGACCTTTTGAGAGGTAAAGAAGTACACTATTCCGATAACACGCTGTAGTCTGCAAAGAAATATTTTTTAAACGAAAGGTCGTACCTTTCTTAAATATAAAAGCTCTGATTTCTTATCTATTACGTGCTATTATGAATTTTTCTGCGCAAAGAGCCTCTTAAAAGAAAGTATTCTGTCGTGCTATATAAATTATAAATCGTATCTTACACACTTTGAAAGTACCTATGTGCAAAGCAGTAGGATAACACGTTGAATAGCGTACCTCTATTTTTATAAAAATTGTAAAACTTATGAGAGAGTACGTCAGATTTTTCTTTTAGCATTTTAAAGATTTTCAATAAGAACTCGTTATTTTAGTTGAAAATAAGATTTTTAATATATGTTTCAAGAAAATCTTTATTTATTCCATTTCATAAAATTTTCTTTTATCCATAAATGTTTTTATTCATAAAAAAGTTTTTTATATTGATATAATTTTTAATATATTTTACATATATAAGTTTATATTAATGACCGATACTCGTTACTTTTCACGATCGAATAGAAAGAAGTGATGCGTATGAAAGGCGCGATCGTAAAGGCTAGATTTCTCTCTGCACTTTGTGCAAATCCCTCCAGTGATTTTTCATATCTCAATGTATAATCTCGCCATATTTTATTTCAAATGGCCCTTAACGGCGGCCAGAATAGCAGTCGATAACGAATAGGTAAGATCTTTTGTTTTTACCGATTTGAAGAGCACTCGCGAGTACTCGTTGAAAAATATGATTGTTATTTGTGTAGCATAATGAAAGCAATAAGTCTATGTTTTTGTATTGAATATGACGGATATAGTTACGATCCATACCTATAATGAGATTTTTGTAGTATCGTTGATAAGTTTTAATGCTTGTAAAAGTAAAAAATGCAATGTCGACATATTAAATAACGTAATAAACAAACCGTACAGTCTATTTTATTTTCACAATGTGACGAGAAGAGTCTATTACTATTGAAAATATGTTTCTATATTATATGAAACTTTATCAGGGAGAAATTTATGCATTAAATTATTAATTAATATTAAAAAAATAAATCTTGTTTTTCTTCGCACAAACATTAATTGCATTCCAGTCAGTTCTTTTGAGCAATACTTCTCGATTACTTCCGGATCGATATTGAAGTTTCATGACTGAAATATTTTCCTTGTGCATCGACGTATATATCAGACCTTTCTCAAATCGGATATGGTTTCCTCTATCGCGAACAAGTCTGCGATCTCCGGCGTTCGCCGGAAATCAGCTATAAAGACCGGCAGGAAGTTGGTAATGTCTATATTGCGAGGATGGAAGCTTAATTCGATCGAGAAACTCATCTCGTGGAAGCGTCGTGTAACTATATAACGGATATATCGTAGAACTTTGACCGTAAATCAATCGGATCTGCGTCCGTCGGACAAGTCGAGACAAGGCACGGCAGTTTACGTCGATCGGCCGAAAGAGGAACGAATCTTCACTAACTGTTGTTAGCACAACGGAAGCACAACGGAATTACATGCTGTCGTAGATAACGTTGACGTCAACGACGTCGACGGCGTCATCGTTTTTGCAGAGGTCTCGCGTACGGCCTGCGGCACTACCATTTTTCACCGTAGAACTTGCAACAGGTGTAAACTTCGCGAGGAACGCCCGCTGTTATGTAATCTACCAGCCAGATAAGTTCTCTTTAAAGAAGACGCAGTAAATAATGGCTTCTTCTGCCTCTACTCGTAGCGCGCGCGCAACTAGACAACTTGGAAACTCGGATAAACGTTAGAGTCGCAACGAGTATAAGATTTACGATGGTATTACAATAGCGGAATCACGAGCGATTTACTCGGCTGTGATTTCAGTTCGTCTAGAAAATTAAATCTGGAAAATAATCTGAAAGAAAATAATCTTATTACACTCAACACCTTTTTTCTGTCTGGTCTTGATAGTCATATAAAAAAATCTAGTACCAATTTCCGTAGAAAGATTCATTGTCTTGATTTTGAAATTGAAAAGTAAATTATTAATGAATTGATATATTATACGTATTAACATTTTATCGACATAGAGAAAAAATCAATTTTCACACAATAATGTCACTAATTTTCACATGTACGTTTTATTACATACATACACTTTTTTTTCTATGCATGATAAAAAATGCTTAATCTATATTAATATTTTCGTACATAGAAAAAATGGTTTTGCTAAAATACCTAAAAATTTAGTTGGATCTGAAAATAGTTTATTTGGACTATCAGAAGAATTATATAGGACACTTAAACTTCTTTTTTGTTAGAATATTAAAATTTTTTGGGTCAAACGTTCTGTGTAATTGGGAAATTATTCTAATGGTTCAACGAAATTATTTCTACATATTGAATTAAATTTTTAGACACTTTAGCAAAACCATTCTTTCTGTGTATATTATATAAAATAATTTATACAATATTTTTATATTAATATTTTGGACATCTATCTACTGAAATATGTACTGAAATATGTTGTCATTTTGAGATGCAGTTTACTGATAGTTGAGAACCTTGAGATGTAGCATTATTACGTAAACGCTGCTACGCAATGCGAAACTTTCGGATGCGAGTTAATTCCGAGGTCGTTCGACCGTTGCTGCCGCAAACGAAAGTTCGTCGTGCGCGCGACATGGAAGCGAGAAAGAGGAGAGATCCGAAACAATGACGGACAGCACAGACAAAAGGAAGTATAGGGTAGGAAGAATGTTTGGAAGCAAGAGCGAAGAGAAATACTCTGAGATGCCACGCGGTAGGAAAAGCGTCTGAAACTTGGAAACTTTTACCGCGCCTATAACTAAGATCTTTTCTCTTCTCGTCACAGAGCATTCTCTCGACCGAACTTAGCCGGACCGGTGTGAAGGAGGCTACCGGTTATTCTTGGACAACCGTGGATAACGAGCGAATAAAACTTTTCTCGTCCGTATCGTCCGTTCGTTTTTCTACGAGTCGCCGCGTACGCCATTTATTTCGTCGTATATCTCGTCTAGACGCGATGCATTTCGAGCGGAGCAAAGATGAATGCTATCGTACTTGAGACTTAAGCAATGTAGTACCTTTAGACCAACTGCTTTTAAAAACAATTTATGAGAAATAGGAATACAATCATTATTTCCCTCGATATTTTTTTCTAATTAGTGATTGTAGATTGTTCTCGAAGTAAGATTTCAAAAGCTATGCTGTACTTTCATGAGTCGTTCTTTTATGTTTAAGCAATCCTTTGCAGTTTCATTTGCGCGAGGTCGAGCTAATTAAAAACAGCGGGGATTAAAGTTAGGCATGAGTGGATACGAGCTAAACCACGGTGCGACAGAGCAATTAAATGAAAGTCGGATAATCCAGGTTTAACTATCCGCTTTTACACTCGGCGGAAAAGCGTTAAACAAATGGCGAGACAGAGAGAGAGAGGGAGAGAAAGAGAGAGAGAGAGCTCGATATTGTACGCGTCACTTATTCTCAGCCCTGCTCGGGATACGTGACGCCGCCGCGCCGCTGGCTGATTATGGCGTTTCGTTATTGCAGCATTTCGTCCGTTATACGTGCGTATTATCGTCGCGAGCCGGAATATCGGGTGATAAAGGCGCCCGTTATGTATTCCGCCGGCGAGTATATCCGTGAGGAAACGGCGCCCTGCTTCACCTTTGTGTTATATTTTAACGTATCTTCGGCATCCCGAGTAATTACGACGTGATATATTGTCTTCAACCCTCAGGGGATCGTGAGGATACTCTCGTGACCGCCATCAGACTCCACGATGGCAGTTTTCCATCCCCCAGTACGCGTCTGGCGGGCGATTATCCGCTTTTAAGAGGAATCTTTCCGGTGGTCGCTTTATAACGCGCGGGACTTATCGTTATTTACATGTTTGAATACTCCTCGGGCATTTTTACTGATCTCATAACGTTCGATTTATCATTTGTCGCTAGAAATGTGGCTTAAAAGTACAAATTCTAAGACTGCCGAAATCAAATAAATCAAATCTGCATCACTAAAACTGTTTCACCATAGATTTTTATGTATTGTAAAAAAAAAATTGGATCAACATTACTTAGAAAAATAAAAAAATTGATCTTTTTGTGCCCACATTGAAAGCTTATCTGCTTTGTCGAAAACATAAATAAAATGATGTGAGGAACTAATAGAGCGTAAGAAAGAACGATAAGTTACAAATGACGAGGATATAAAAAGAGAATTAACAGGACATTAAGGCTGACAATGCGTCTCTTTCTACTCGGTTCTCGATAAAGTATATTTTTATACTTGGAGAAAACATGCTTTTGGAAGTAGTCGAGACGATTTAAAGCTCATAGACTCGCACTAAGGTACAATCAGAGTTCGTCAGGAGATTCGAGGATGACGTTCAAATCCTTCGGAGAAAAGTTCCGTAGCGTCCAGAGACGGAAAGCCTTTCCTTCAGGAAGTTCGCGAAACTTTACGATACGAGAACGTAAAAAAATTTCGACCATTGCGAAATGTTACGATATGCCTTATATTTCTCCTCCCTCTCCGCTCGACGCAGCGATCCGACTTTTGAGATGATATTCTGACTATCAGCTCGTAGTCTGACTAGGTTAAACTCGTCAAAGTAGCTTATCGCTATCCTGTGCTCTATAGTAAGCAATCACTTGGTTCGCAGTGAGGTCTACTTATTGAATTATAATACACGCGGACATAAAGCCGTGATTGCAATGTCGATCAACGCCAACCCAATTTCGCATTTGCGTTTACATCGCAGATGGAATTATAATTCAGAAAAGCGCATCGAGAAATGTGAGACTAAGCCAAGCTCGGTTAATTCCGACTGTCAGCGCAATCCAGTCTAGAGCTTTTATATCGTAAAAATTGGTGCTTTTTTTCCGGTCGTGGCGGCATCCGGTGTATTGTGGACAAAATGTGAAAATACTGACAAAGGTCGGCTCGTGTGAGCGAAGTCAAGCGGGGAAAAAAAAAGTATCGATGACGGAAGGACGGAATCCTCTCTTTCGGAGGCGAATACATCGCTTTTCATTTCCCGATCGCGATCTCTATTTTCCCTCTCGCGCAATGGGAATGCCGCGTCGCGAGTCCTCGTGGCAATCCCTGTTAGCACGTTACACATCGTCCGTGTCATTGACGTCATGCCATCGACGGGCGAACGTCATCGTGGACGTTGAATGGCGCAGAAAGATTAATAGACTGTCGTAAAGTTGAAACTTCCTCACACGTTTTTTTACAGCCATTCGCCAGGCCAAGCCGCGGCCCGAAACTTTATTTTACGAAGAGCGCCTGATCGTTTTACGGATCTGTTAGACTTCTTCCTCTTCATCTCGTTCTTCCGTTGCTCTTCTCATTCGTTCGTTCTACATACCGTGTCCTCTTCCGCTCTATTATCCGCATCAAACGAGGGAAATCGATGAAATGCTCTCGCCATTGTCATGAGTATTGACTTTACTTCGCTTACGTTGGAAAGTAACTTTCGCCGATCCCACTGTTTAACTTTGAGTAACTGCTAATCGCTTTCGGACCGGAGTTTGAGAATACAACAAAGGAAACCAATTTCCTTATTCGCGGTGGATATACCGTACATATAACGTCACTTCGTGATGATTTCACGACAGTTATCGATCAAAAATAAATATTTGATTAGTGGAATAAAAGGAAGATAAATTTAGATAAGAATTAACTTCTTTTTCTTATCTTTTAAAACAAAGAATAAGAGCTATCACGCCGTTATTATTCGAATTGTATCTATCAGATTTGTAACATTAAAAAAATTGTTATACTTATAAATTAGTGTAATTGATTTTATAAGTAATTAAGAGCCGTAGTGAAATTATGTCTAAGGAATTATATCGAGGATACCTTTAAAAATGAAAAAATTGGATTGCTTTAAGATTTCATCATTAAAAGATTTTATGATACTAACAAGATTTTACGTTATATTTACTTTATAAAATGTTTTTAAAATATCTATGTTGATATTCGCGACAGTGGTTAACGTCTGTTTCATCGGCACGTTTTCATTTCACTTGTCTATCCGTCATTCGACGCTAGACGGCAGATGGTTACTTTACCCTCATCCACGAACAGGTTCTATAGCCGTGTAACAAGCGTACAATGGCATACGCATTAGTTGGGACGTGCGCCCAGATAGGATCTCGTGGAAGATCTCGTCTGCGGCACTTAAACGGAGCAGAGCAGAGGCGGATGGGAGAGGTAAAATTTCCCCCGCGGGTGTAATCTGGCTGCGAAGTCGACGGTTGGGTCTAGGGTGGTTGGTTGCTTGCTTGGCTGGCTCGTCGGTTGGCCGGACGGTCTCGAGGTTGGCAAAGGTGGTGGATGGAATGGAAAGGCGTCAGGAGTCAGCCGAGCGATAGTAGTAGAAAGAGGATTGAGAAGAGGAGATGGGCCTCGTACGTGGTCGAAGAAGAAAGATAAGCGGGAGAGTAAAAGAGCATGGGAGAGAAAGAGGTCTGAACGAAGCGAAGAAAAGAAAATGCCTAAAGTAAAGGGAAGCAAGCTTTAACGAGATCGATGAAGCTACCGTTCGTCTCGCCGACCATTGCACTGTCCTCCGGAACACATCTAACTTTCTCTCTCTCTCTCTCTGTCTCTCTCTATCTCTCTCTTCCTTCTGAGCCTTACGATCCGACCATCCTCCTTCGCTAGTTTCTCTCATATACCTTTGAAACAACTCTATTGACCACGCGAGGCGATGCTCTGGTGCGGTTAAGCCATGTTAACATCAATTTAATGATAGCTCGTTAAAGGAATGCGCACGGACTTTAAGCGATTAAATAAACCGATGTAATGTTTCATTATAACCGACTGTTTTTTGATAGCGAATGCGTAGGGGAATATAAGCGCAAGCGATATAAATCGTAAACTTGTTAAAAAATTAACCTCCCCGTTTGTCGACAAAGTTGTGGATTTATTCGTGGATGCAATATTAATAGTTGAACAAATTCGACGGAAATGCTCGATAATTCCAATTATTTTTTCTCAAGTTCAGAATATTTATTAATTTTTTCTTCCATCGTTTCTGGATTTTATGGAATTACGCGAACTCTCTCCGGAAAGTTGACTATAAATTGAGAACTTTACTTGTTAGAACGATCATAACTCAATTTCATCGAAATTTTGTTTTCTATTTATATTTGCGTTCTTTTTTTAATATATTTAGGAAATGAATTATAAATAAAAATAGAGAACACGTCGATATTCGTTGGTAATATTATATTTTATAAGGGTATACTTCGAGTAAGTGGTATAATAAACTAGCTTAATGTCCACTAACAACTTTTCTTTTTCTTTTTTTCAGGTAAGTGAACGATCCTTTTTCTCGGCGGGATGCCTTCCCCTAAGGAGCTATTTCAAGCTAATTTCGACGTAATGCGAGCGTAACGTGTTAGCGAACTATTGCTTGTTGCTACATAAAGTGGTAAGGATTGCAATACTAATTAACGTTTTCGTGCCACAAAAGTAATCACAGATTATTGTTTTTTGATATATTTTTAAACAAATATAACTTTGCCATAATTGTGTACGGATGCAACAAGCGTACCTTAATCAATTTGTTTATTACGACTCTCTTTGCTTATTAGTATTGACATGTATATACAGTACGTCGATATATAATATCGCAGTTTCCTTTTCTTGTTTAACGGAACTTCGAGGCGCGTAGAATTATCTCGAGAAGAAGTTTTGCTGCCTTTGTCAAGATCAAAAGATTAACGTGGAACTCGCCAGCCGGGGGTTCAAGTGCTGCTTATTAAATGCAGCAATTTCGAAGTTCTCTTTTGCTTACTTCGCCGAGTGACGAATTAATACGGTTTAAACTTCCTTAAAGTCGCGTACCATCCTTTGTTTCGCAGGAGTTTGCACAATAGAATTCCATTAAGCAGCCAGATTTGCGTGGGAGATTTTAATCCCTGTGATCTTAATCTTTATAACTTTAATCTTCATTTACCTTTGCCTTTGTGGTACACGCGAGACATTCTTTTTTTTTCTAAATGCCAAACTTAAAAAGTCAAACGATCGATACAACTTTGGCATATTCTATAGGTTCTTTTTATTGCTGCGATATTTTACTCCTTTTATCGTCTAACTGCTACTTGTACGAGTATCGAACGTAAATTGCAATCATGTGAAATTCCATTTCACTCTTCCATTTACAAGTGCAGTTACGATAACTTATCAGGACGAACAGCATACAAGAGCGATTTTTTAGCTCTCGTTTTCCCGATACTTTATTAAACAAATAAACTTTGTGAGTAGCTGCGTACGTAATTTTACTGTAATACATAACATGTATGTTATATCGTAATAATACACATATAACAAGTATAACTGGGAATATCTAAAAAAAATGTAGGAAATAAGTGCATCAGCTTCTCTCGAACAAAATTAGATTTATTATTTTATGCGCTTGTTATATAGTATAACTTTTGGAATATTCTACACAGATATATATGTTAGTGTTCATTGAATAGCTATGTTTTGACGAGGACTGCATACACTTGCGGCTATAATAGATGCAATGTGCATAATATCGTTTGCATCATGCATTACGAGGAAACCTCCCTTTGTGTGCAACATTTACGGCCCGGATACGAAGCTCGCGAATGCAACCGGTACAATAACGTAACTTTCCGAGTAATAACTCGCGCCAAGTTTTCGTCCGTAATGACAAAGCCGATCGTTCGAAAGCGGCTTTCCTGTAGCTTTCGCGTTGCGGTTTCAGAAAGTAACTCCCAACAGTTTGTATCAAAGTAATTATACAGTGCGTGGTTGACAAACGACGCTGTTTGTTCGGACGTGTGCACGTGTCGCTTAATTATGCGTAAATCCGTCCAACTCGCTCAGACTCGAATTGTGCCAATTATTGTTTGGAGTCGAGGTACGGCTAACTTAAATCAATCAACGACATGCTAAAATATTTTCTCATCTATCGAATTTTTGTCGTTATAGCCGACAGCAGTTTATTAAGCGTTGTGCATCGTTCGCGTCCAACTTGATCTTCATTAAAACTTTTCAAACGTTTTGCGCCAACAAGCAAAACAATTTTCTCATCAATTGTCACGTTCTTTTACATAGATATCTTTTTACCTAACCTAAATGTTTCTTTAAATAAATTAATGTCGCAATATATGTTGAGAACAATTTTTTTTTTTTAATTTTATTTGTATATTCAATTAAACGGCTACGTCCTGAAAGGGATAGCCGGTAGATTTATGTCAAGCATGTTGGTCGGTAGAGGAGACTTAACGTAACTTCACAGGACTGGTTTCGAACTAGTTCCGGCTGTAGTTACTGCTTTCTGGCGTGGACGTTCCAAGAATAATTAGTAGCTATAACAACGGACACGCTGAAAACTAAGTTCAAGAACAGAAACTGCTCGGGGATGGGATTGACCTCAAAGTAGCGAGCACATTGGTTCTGGCAATGCATTCCATCGTATTTTAAGTCAACAATTCTCTACATTTCCTATACTGTATTAGAATGTATAATTCATCCGTTTGTGAGGCGATTAAAGGCTATAGCACAAGAAAATTTAAACAGTAAGACGTATGCAGTAAACAAATTAGCATTTTTTGTTACTACTTACGTCTTACTGCTTTTTTGTATGCCATAGCTTTAAGAATATATGGATGATATTTCTACATAATAACAAAATTATGAAAAAATTACAGATTATTCTAAATTACATTAAAAATAATTTAGTGATGATTTACTATTTGGATTACAAGTTATTTTAATAAATAGTTTGTAGTATTTTATATATCTGTGCTCAAATAAAAATGTATCGAAATGTATCATGAAATAAATGACAAAAATCTCAACTTTTTATTATAAGTACATATATTCGAGATTATTTATAAAGTTATATTGCGATGCATGAACTAGTTGTCCAGTAAATAAACAAAATTTATTTGTTCTTTATAACTAATCAGTGAATCACAGTAAAATTTTGCATAAGTTATTTTAAATTCTGAAAGCTATTAATAAAAAAAATTTAGATTTTATCATTTTTTAAATTTCAGTTTATAACAATAAAAATAATAACAAATAAAATAAATAAACTATAAAAATGTGTTGTTCAATAAAAACGGAATGTTTTGATTACAACTTCATATCAATTCAAACTTTATATATATATATATATGTATAGTTTGATTAAAGTATAAATATTAACACATTTGTAAAAATAACGCCCATCCTTAATACGTCACGTTTATAAAAATTCTAACAAAAATGATTTAACGAATGATAAACCAATAAATTACATAAGTCACGATATAATCATAACTATCGTTAAAAGAATAATTTTTGATTCCCTAATGTTAACATGGCAAATAGTAAAGTTATTTTAAATCTTTTAAAATCAGACTAATTGATTTGTGTTCACTGACCTCATTTACACCAAGAATGAAAGTATTAATTGGTAATAGTATCCATTCATAAAGAATTTTTACACTATAGTGCGTCCATAATCGGTCTCCACTTCCGTGGATTTATGGGAATATCTTTAACGACATCCTCTTGTTCGTACTCGTTTCACTATTCATACGGGACCTTTATTCAAATCGTTTTCACAGGCCCTTGCGAGCCGGTTTTGCAGCTCGAGCCTGGCTATACGGCGTAGGATTTGCATTATGTTTGGCTGATGGCTGCACAAAGCCAATCAACGTGCAAATGCGGCGAGGCTCCCACCGTTTTTAGCAAGCTTCGACGCGCAAATTGCCGGAATACGGGAAGAGGGCGACGCCGCGACGTCGCATAAATATCCGTGTGCTCAAAACAATTTTTATTTACGTGTTATACATATTGCATCGTCTCAATTGTTTTACTTGGTTGTCACGAATAATGAGTTTTTTCACTTGCCTGAAAATACCTCTTAATTTATCGATCCTTGTGCACCATCGCATTTTTTTTCTAAAATATATTATGTGTAAAATATATGATATTTTCGCCACTTTTACATCTTGATCGTCATCGTTTACGTGGCTCTAGCTCTAACGTTAAACATCCCGCGAAAGAGAGTGGATTTGTTTTAAATTAAAATCGATATCCATCACGAGACGGCCTTAGCGATGGCGCCTAGGTTTATTGAAACTCTGTGGCTTTCGAGCAATTTCGCGAAGCTTTGCTTTAATCCCACGGGATACGCTTTCTCTGCCTTTCTCACCCTTATTATCTTTTCTTTTCTCCACTACAGCTAACACGTCCGTACAACCGTTCACATTTTTCACGTCGCTAAGCGACTAATACAAATAAAATTAATTACGACCCTCGCAAACGTACAGAATTTTATTTTATGAGTGTCTTAAATTAGAGACAGACATTTTAAAGAAATTTATATGTTCGTCTCTGGGGAATCCTTGAAAATTTATTCGAATTGCGCGTAAAAAGAGCTTCGGGGTGCGCGTGCCTTACGGCAGAAACCAATAACCATGTAACTATACATTTCAGACAACCGAACTTAGGTTCGGGCAAGAAAGTGCGCTTTTATCCGGACCCGTGAGGGGGTGGTGCGGCGCGGGCGGTGCGAAGGGAAACGAAAACGGGATGAAGAATTTGCGGAGCGGGAAAGGAGCGTAAAGGTGAAATAAGAGCAGAGCGATGATGCTCCCGACGGAAAGAGCAAGGAAGGGGTAGAAAGATTGCACCGCGGTAGGCGGGAAAGTTAGCTTGGTGTGTAAACCGGCGTGCGATTCCGCGGCAGCCGTTAGACATTCCCGACGAACCGTACACGAGCTTGCCGCGAGAGAGAAGAACCATAAAACTTTATTGAAAGCACGCGCTCTCGCGCAACTTTTCTCGCGTCCCCGGTATACATCCTTTCCACCTTCACCCAGCAAGTACAGCCTCCCCTGTAAGTAAGAGAAGCTTCAGAGGCATCTCGGCTCTCGGCTGTGGAATGTTGCAGTTCCTATCTTCGAACACGTAGCCTCCATCGTTCCCCATTCATACGCGTCGTCGGTTTATTGAAATACTACGCGAGTTGAAGCTTAAAAACACGCGCGAGGCGAGTCCCGTCGAAACTCATTACGATGTGCTTCGTCCCGCGAACACTCGTGGCGGTTGCCAGTCGTCACATTCCTTTTTGCGTAGTTTTCGATGCGAGGTTAGGTTAGGTTAGGTTGGGTTAGATTACTACGTCTCTCAAATATGTACGGCGTTTGCTCTCGTTTCAGCGAAAATTATAAGTTCATCCATTAAAAAATCCGGAATTTTCTGAGATTTTCCGAGGAAAGATTGAGCAGCTTGTACTTATTATAGTATAAAGCCTCGCAATAGATGGATATATTTTTCCGTGAAAATTACATTTTCATTGACAATTTCGATGCTTTGAATAGACAGAATTAAAAATATAAAAAGGGATCAAAACAGTGAAGTTATTAAAAGCTTTAATACATTGATTTTCATAAAGTTACTCAAAGAATTTTATAATTTTAATAACATACTCTTCTTGGTTCAAATATTCCTTAATTGCTTTTAAATAATCCTTTGAACACGAACGTTATGAAATGCATGGGATTTTATATGGTTTATGTGGTTGTAAAAATTAAAATATTTTTTAATAAATTCTCTTGAATTTAATTATTGGAATGTCAATAATATTATAGACAGATACAATTAAAATTGAAAGATTTCTTATCGATTACATTATTAGCTTAATGAAAATTAATATTATTTATTTTCATTAAAAATGCGCAATATTTTGCAAAGTATACATTAATGTTTCAATTATTAAGATATTTAGTTAATAAACATTAATTTATCTCTGCTCTTTACAACGTAATCGCCTCTGCCAACGATTGAGTCTCGAGCATATATTGTGGAGCTCGATCGAAGATTACGGCTTAACGTTGCATTATTGCTCATGTTATACGTATATTAATGCAACGCGCCCGACAACGAGCGTACAAAATTGCGGCTGTAAAGATGAAACTTTGGATGCGAAGGGAAAGATGCGGTGTATGTTTAGTACAATATATTGAAGTTCCCGCCGCGAGAGTTTTCCCTTGCTCAAGAGCAAGTATTATTCCGTGAAAAGCTTCGCTCAAAGCCCTCCTTCTTCGCGAGCGAACGTGTCATTTTCGCAGTTTACAGAAACAAGAGGCAGGCTCTCTGCTCCTCATCGTGGCCGTCGGTGTCCATCGATGAAGTATCCATCGGATATTTTAGCGTCAGCTATACCGAAAAACGCGTCCCCTGAATTTTATGTATATCGCGTGTGGAACGCCGCACTGCAAATATTCTTGATTAAAGTAACGTGATATCAAACAAGTCGTTCGATACACACACATCCGGCATCGGTGTTTGTCGAAAATAGAAACGAAACCGCGGACATGTTCGGCATCGACATTTACCCCATGTTTCGTGTCACCGACACGCAGGTTTATGACGAGTGTTTTTCGTTCTTTCCGGACGCTTTTACGAGACATTCTGTTACATTTCCGCCACCGGACGCGGCCCGCGTGAGGCCGCAGCTTCGGTAGCGAACTATTTGTAATTTTCCGCTCGAAATGTACCAGGAATTCCGGGATATTTTATACCCTCCCGCGACGACTGTCGCCGAGGAGAACGACGGCGCGACGAGATAAATCTTGGGCAGTCGCCGCCGTTTTCCGTCTGTGATCTGTGAGAAGGAAACCGCCGCCGCTTTTCCTTCGTTCCCCTTTTCCGCCCTCGTTTTCTCGTTCCTCATGCTACGCTGGAACGGCAATCGAATCGCAACGAGGCTGCACGATATGCGAAATACATGATTGCATTTACCTTCGTATATTCTCGTATGCCACGCGTTCGACGGCTAATTACATTGGCAACGATACATTGCGCGACACGAAAATAGCACAGTGTTCTCGAACACGTGGGTTCTTTTAAGTAAACCAGAGTGAAATGGAATTTTAGTAGCGGAATTACGGAGAAAGTGCACACTCAATAAACTTAATAGATATTTTTATTTAGGTTTAGGCGTTTGAATTATTCATTATTACACTGAGAGAAAAATGTACTAAATTTTAATAAATATTTATTCGAATAGTGCCAATTGAATGTTTACTAAATGTAAACATGCATTTATTTGATACAAGAACTATTAACTTCATTTACTTATTATTATACATATTTTATTTAACAAATATTTATTTTCCGTAAATAAATATTGTATTAGTACTGTATTAGTTCAAACAATTATTTATTAAAATTTAATACATTTTTCTCTCAATGTAGTTTATACCTATTAACTCTTTAACTTTTTATCACGAATGTCCTAATAATGCAATATATGGAACTAGGGTTATGTTTAAGTAGTGAAACTTATTTTTTAAATGGCAGTTTTATTTCTCTCTCTCTCTCTCTTCCCTAATCTCTTACTCTATCGTACGTTAGATCGACAATCTCTCTATTCAACTATCGATGAGTTGTTCAGAACAACTAACACGAACTGCACACTAATTACGTAGCTGCGGTGCCGAGGTGGAACTTTCGCAATTTATACTTTTGGATTGACAAAGTAGCAACGGAGAAGGAATCAGAGAGAAACGTTCGGGATGAGACACTCGCTCTCTCGAACACTTGAATCGCTTCGTTCAAGTCGTGCCGAGGTTTCGCATTTCAATTTTCTACCTCGATAAAATTCGACGAAAATTAAAGTCACGTAAAACTCGAGTCGCTCTTGACGAAATGTGACTACGTCGGCCGCTCGCCAACCCGCGTATTCAATTGGATGGACCCTCCTCTTTTACCCCCTGGAGGGAGTGACGAGAGATTGTACGGTTAAACGCACGTCGTATTTTCCTTCATTCGGATAATCGCAATCAACTCTACGGAGGGTCAATTCGAGGGGCAATGTGACATTTGCGCGTTTGTTTGTCCATTACTCGGACTCTCGGCAACGGACCGACATTCAAAGTCAGGTCCGGAAATTAGATCCGACGCATGCTATGAAAACATACCAATTGTTGCGTTTTCCCGTGTTATGATTAAACACGCAGCATTATGGTAGTTATTGTATACATTTACAATATGGACGTTTGAGCGCATTTATTATGCTAATTTTAATACTTGCGCACGTATACGGCAAATCTGATCTTTTGTTCAATTTACCTTTACCGTATATCACAGGTATTGTCATTATTGTAATCGTAATGGTAATTATTGATTACGGTTTAACGTACTCGTTTACAGAAAACAATAGTTCATAATTGGAAATTATACCGCGTGCTAAAACTGCGACAATTTGGTCGATATGAAGCTACGATCGATACTTTCGTACGTTTATTTGGATCTCTCTGGTGGAACGAGAGGATTTGCCGGATATTAAAATTTCAGAAGGCCGGATTTATAATCGGCATCGATTAATTACTCGGCAAGGCAAAACTTTTCGCGCAAAATGTCACTGCTCGCGAATCGACGAATAAACGACGAAGATTTCCACGGCAGACGGCGCGACGCGACGCGACGCGACGCGACGCGATCCGGCTCCGTTAATTATTCAACGACACCGACGAACGCGAGATTGATCCGTGATGGAAATTGTTCATTCATATAGACTCGCACACACACACATATACTTCTTGGACGGATCGGAGCGATTATAATCTATTCATCGTATCCCAAAGCGATATTACAGTTTGAGGATTTTCATATCAAGATTTTCATCCACGATTACCTAGAGACAAATTTGATAGATAAATCTTTTCCACAATGGCCAATTTCCTGATATCACGACATTTACATTATCTTTTACATTACTTTATAATTACGCGTAATGATATTATAAAAGCAACGAATACATGCTGGCTATATTATGAGTGCATTTACTCACTTTAGACATTTTAAATGGTTATTTTCAAACATGTATGCGTCAATCGAACGAATATTATTCGTGCATCATGACGTAATTTTCAAAGCATCGCTTCGACAATTTATACAATTACTCAGTATCGATAAATAATAACTGTATGACGTAATTAATAATTTGTTCACGTCGTTGAAACAGGTGTATTTTATTTTAATTAGTTAACACGTGCATTAAGATTAAAATACAAATGCATTTTTACCAATGCATGTAAAATGTCGAAACTGTCAGTCTATCGAATAATGCTTCAAAATATCATAGTTATTTATTTTCAATAAATATGTATTATAAATAATCACATTCTACGAATATTCAGACTCAATGAGTCTGAATATTCGTAAAATAAAAATATTCATTTAAAAAAAAGAAAAAATTCTTCTAGAGTATAGGACTATGCAATGACGTATATATAAATTGTATATTGAAATGACGTAATTGTTAAGAATAATTACTAGTTATAAATTAGAATTAAGAATTAAATCACAGTTGAGGGTTTAGGTAAATATATTTAGATGCGTTTAATAAATTTTAATTGTAATACTGAAGATGGTCAAATTTATGACCGAAACGTCTATTAATGTAAATTGGATGAAAATAATAGCTACCAACATCTTGCGTCGTGGTGTATGCCTTTCAAATAATTCATTGTTATTTAGAAAAGGTGAAGGCATTTATAAGTGTGACATTATGTGGACTGCGAATTACGTCTCAAACAAAGTCGTATATTCGCGTGCAGATGGTGGATAATAGATAGAGACGTAATCAGTTTAATTCATGCTGCAGGAACTGCTGTTTCGAATTTTAAGTCTATCATAATGCAGCAAGTTACCCGACGTGCGTTCTGCCTTAGGCTATATGGCAGCAAGCATTGTGGATTACGGGTTTTCATCAAGTTGTATCCAATCTCTGACGTAGTTATTTAGAGACTGGTAACTATGTTCTCAGTCGCCTGGGTTATCGCCCATGGTTCTTTTACAATCAAACACAAACCTGTCGGGCTACTATGACACGCTGCACGAATTTTGAAATATTAATTATAACCAATGTTTGGTAATAATTACCAAATATTTAGAAAAATAAAATTATTTTCCGCTATATTTCACTCAACAATAACTACTGCAAGACTCTATTTTCAGTATATATATTTAGGTACTTCCTGTATGTTATACATACGAATCAATCGATTAATTGCGATTCAAAGTTTAATTTTTACGTGAAAATTTAGTAGTAAAGATTCGTGATACGTTATACAAATTATAAAATTTATAATGCACTTGTCTGCATATTTTATTTTTACTCGTGTAATTTTTACATATCTAAGTATACATTGATTACAAACTTTATTAATAATGATTATATCCGCTTCACTTATCGAGAGAGATTATCTATAATTGACGGCAGATTGCAAGACATCTCGAGAAGGAAGGAGACATAGAGCTGAGATCTAATTTTCTCATTTGAAAAGC
This sequence comes from Trachymyrmex cornetzi, assembly GCF_001594075.2. Taxonomy (NCBI): domain Eukaryota; kingdom Metazoa; phylum Arthropoda; class Insecta; order Hymenoptera; family Formicidae; genus Trachymyrmex; species Trachymyrmex cornetzi. The sequence continues at coordinate 213,342 of NW_017300150.1, forward strand.
TTGAAAGACTTAAATGGCATATTCCTCTTTCTTTCCCGCACGGACTCTCCTGAAAAGTATAGATAGCGTCGCGGTGGGCCGGGCGGCAAATGCAGCCCCTACTTGTAAGTTCCTCGCAGAGGCAACGGCGACGGCGACGGCGGCGGTTCTAATCGGCTTCGAAACGAGCTCGTCTTCTCGGGGTTCAATTAAGCAATCGACGTTGGTACGCGCGAGTAAATTAGCTCAGGCAATCAAAGTTATCGTTTCTCGCTGTATAAAAGACTTCAATTTAGCCTTTATATATTCCTCAATTTCTATCTCTCTTTCTCTTTTCCTGAAAATTTTTAAATAGCGAATCTTTATTTTGTTTCGAGAAATACAATTCAGCGTTATTCAATTTTTTTTATATTTTAAGGCTACAAGAAAAACAATTATTATTCGTAATCTCAAAACAGCGGATATGTATTCATGGTTATATATTTTAAGGGGATCCTAAAGTCCTGTATTACCGATTAAAATACGTACAATTTTTGTATTGCGAATACTCTGTTTCTCTTTCACGGATTCGAAAATCCTTTTCCAGGATTAAAGTATACGCATTAATACGTGACTGTGAATTGGAGTCTACGCTAAGAATGATCAAAAATTTCGAAATCGATATATTTTTTACCATTTCTTAGTGTAACATGGCGTCTCAGCTGTCAAGTCGTGACAACATTTGCTTGATATGAAAGTTTTGCAACCTGTACGTACGAAATAATGATTCACAGTCACGTAATTTGCACAAATATACAACGTCGAGTTTTCAGAATTAAATTTAGACGCTTTATCGCGATGAATTCGCAATACGAAAATTGACACGTACGTGTGACTGCGTGTATCATAGGCTGCGTGAGATATTGCTGTGGTAGTATAAAAAGACATGTCGATGTGCGGCGCGCGGCGCGACATCTAGTGATTTTTCGGAGTTCGAGCTTTGGTTTAGGATCCCCTTAAGGCTACAAGAAAAACAATTATTATTCGTAATCTCAAAACAGCGGATATGTATTCATGGTTTGTATCGAGAAGAGAGATCGAAGGAGAACGTTCTTATAGAATGAACAAACATGTTTGGAGAAAAATGAAGAAAGTTTGATAGCATGCGTCATGATTTAGATAGTACAGTTGTTTCTGAATATATATCCCAGATGTATATCCTTCGTAAAAGTTACGCAATACGCTCTCCAATAGGAAAAAAAATGACATTATCAGCTGAATAAATAAAACCTCGATGATTAATATATGTTATCTCTAGTTAATTGTATATATGCAAATTCTACTACAAAAAGAAAGCTTTTTTCGTTCGTATAAATTCCATCGATGTTGACCAAACTTATAAAAATGATCTTCTCCGAAATTGGTTTGATCCTACCTTCATCCTATTTCGTCTTTTCTCTTGAAAATAGGATTCTCAAAATAGAAAAACGATTTTATCTACCTCGCCGCTCGTCATCCTGTCGTGTCGTCGGCGATTGATACCACTCGACAAGTGTCTTGAGCTCCACCAACTTTGCCTTTATCCGTCTTAGCGTTTTCCTCCGTAGAGTTCGAACGGCACGAGGATATTACTGAGGCATTACGGCGAAGTGGAGAGCCGCTCTACCGTGTCGCCGGGATAAGACGATTCTGTTTATCCTGTCAGAAATACGTTTCTCTCCTTGACGCGACGATCATCCGTTTCCTCTTTCAGTCCGTTCGACGGCTCGTCTACCGATTTTCGTGCGCTTTCTCATTTTGTATTCCTCGTTCGCGTTCTCGTTTATTCCGCATCGAAGCTCATCATCCCTGTTCCGCGACGCTTTTAATTCGATGCTACGTTACGATTTTTTCTGTTTTTTAATAGTCACCTCCCGCGACAGATATTGTATTTATTAAGTTGAATATTCGCGAAACGAGATACCGCAAGATATGACAGAAGCGTGCTTTACAATAATGGCGTGTTATGCGTTTTATCACTAAATAAATTATACTTTCAAAACGAGGATAAGGTATATCCTTCGGTATTTCAGACACATTATGCATGTTATACTAACACAGACTATATAGTAAGTTAGTTACTGCGAGCGTATTCTTTAAGCAACGTAGAGATAGTTTTGCTGTGACGAAAATTCGGTTGGACACCATACTGTGTTTCGCAAGTTCGAAACTCTCCACATTTTAAAGAACTCGGTAACTTAGTTCTCAATTAACTTTAGTTAATCAGGACTTTTTAGTTCTGCTTAACTTAATGTTAAACTAAAGTCTACTTGACATCAACCGAAGACTAAGGTTTTGCTATTCATTTGTTTCCTCGAGGAGTTTGTCAAAGTTCTTCAAATCCTGAGAAAAGTAGCTTTTGTAATTATGTCTCCTATAATTATGCTTCGTTTGAATTCTTTTTTAGGAAATTCTATTCAGTAAAATAAAAGGAACCAAATGACCAGTATTTGTTATTAATGTTACACATTTTAGATAAAATAATTAATTACGCTGTAAATTGTTTAATTAAATAAAGTTTACGTCTATATACAGGATGTTTGGAACATAATGATAAATCCTTCACATAGGGGCAGGATGAACTAAACTGAGAAGAAAAGTCTCTACCATTTTGCAATTTTCGTAATAGTTAACAAGATATTAATTGCTAATAATTGCTGAAAATTAGTCTTCAATAATTTTTTACTCAAATACTATCATCTTTACAAAAAAACTGTAAAAGATAAAAATTGTTTATTTTCTTCTCTACAAATTTTTTCAGAATTTTTTATCAACTTTTTAGTACTGCATTTTCTCGTTTTTATTAGTATAAGAAAATATGGTATTAAAAAATTCTGAAAAAATTCTAAAAAAATTCTTAGAGCTTTATGAGAAGAAAATAAATAAATTTTGTCTCTTGCAGTTTTTCTGTAAAGTTGATAGTATTTGAATAAAAAATTATTAAAGACCAATTTTTGGCAATTTTTAGTAATTAATATATTATTAATTATTACGAAAATTGTAAAATGGTAGAGAACTTTTCTTCTCAGTTTAGTCCATTCTGTCCCTATGCGAAAGATTTATCATTGTTTTCCAAGCATCCTGTATATCTATAGATTTTTTAAAAATAGAAAGAATTTGCTCTCGATTTTAACACATTTAAAATTTATTGCAATGTAATTTATTTCCTAAACTCATCGCTCTTGACTTTTCGTGATCATGATAGGGTAACGAATTTCATTGAGAGTAGTCGGTTTCGCATGTACGCGCAAGTGAATAGCTCTTTTAGCGCGATCGCGAGAAACATACCCGAGAGAGACAATTCCGTGCTTCCCGGCCGAACAATTTTTCGCGGGAGGAAGTGGCCGACAAGATTTTACAGCCCGTCGTTTTGCGAAAATCCTCCGAGGACGAATTTCATTAGAATCGCCGAGGTTAATACAGCTTTTCCGCCGATCGCGAGCTTCACGAAATTATATCGCCGGCGAAAACGACGACTCGCGCACATCTTTTCTCTTTCTCTCTCTCTCTCTCTCTCTCTCTCTCTCTCTCTCTCTCTCTCTTTTCCCGATTCCGGAGAGAAAGTTGGCGAGGGACGAGACAGAGGCGGCGGGTTAGGTTTGATTATATGCGGTTGATTATACCCGCTTAGAGGTCTCATGCCCTCAGGACTAGTCAGTCCCGACGCGATCTTTTGTGAGACCGTGGAATTGCCAATCAAATATTCAGGCGAGCTTGTTTAACTGGTGCAATAAAGAACAGACGGCTCGAGTGGAGCACGAGCGAGCTTTCCACCACCATCACCACTGCACATTCGCACCCTCGTCGCTTCCACGTGAGCTTTTCAGCCGGCGCGGCGGTGCTTGAATGCCATAAGGTGGCGTAGTGCTGTGTCGGGGTACGAGTGTTTACACGAAACCAACGCCGGATGTTCCATTGTTAATGCGAGAAGAGTTGAAGGAGGATGGGGTAACCCGACTATACCCTGTGTTGATTGAAGTCGGACTTTCCGCGCGACCCCACGGAAGCGAACAATTCGAAAGACAACTTCCGCAAAGGTTTGTGCTTACGATTCTTTGTGAATTTTCTACGTGTATTTTTTGATGACAAAGAAGAAAGGTACTGGAGAAATTTCTCAACAATATTAATCTTAATCTTTTATGGATGTTTTTGAATTTAACATACATATACAGTTTCCTTTTTCATAGATTAAAAAGACTAAAAAGACAAAAAAGAATCCGAAATATCGTTCATTATCTTAGCAAATAAATTAAATTTGTTTTTAATTGTGTAATGGAATTATAGAAAATGATAGGACTTTGTACTTTACTGCACTGTACAGCAAAATGCTCGCTAATAGAAACATTAAACGAAGTCGCGCACAGCAAGAGACGAAATTAGCTGAAAGAGAAAGAAAGAGATTTCATTAGCAAAGCACGCAAAAAGAAAAAATGTAGTGAGAAAAAAATATAATCGAGGTTGGGATTAAGTCCTTTTGCACGTGGGGCAGGTTTAGAGTCGTCTTCTTGAGTCGCATCGCGCACTGTCAGATGATCTCATTTGATGGGGATTAACGAGCTACCTTGTTAGTATGAATTGCATCTGTATATATACGTCTGTACATCGAACTTTCTCAAGACAACGGGGCGTTCTCTCATTTGCGATTTGCGCTTGTATTAAGAAGCGGGACGAGTCGCTTTTAACTCTCAGACAATGCTAATTTCCTGATTGCTGGGAGTCGGAAAATTAAACGTGGAAGCACAGATGAGCTCTTGTTTATCTCTCATTAGAGAACAGAGTTGTAAAGACAAAGGGCCCTCTATCTCTTGCCGTATTTTTCTGCATTATGCAACATCGCGGCACCATTTATCCCGATGTCGTTTAAAGTTAAATTAAATCCTACGAGATTACGTGTGATCCTCTTTTGACATAATATATTCATTTACTAAAATTTTATCTATCTCGTTTATTAGCGAAATACACGCGAATGCAGGATAGTAGCTCGCCATACAAACTAGAAATTACAACATTAATGAAGTAAAACTTGCTTTTGACGTTCTCATTTCTCGCAAGATCATTTAAAAAGCAATTAGCCCATTGAACATAAACAATGAGGAAATGAGGTACCCAGGGTAATGGCGGAGGGCAGCTCTGTGATATTCATTACACATCGCTTTAATTGCCTTCGAGATAAGAGCACACGCATATTTAGATGATGAGAGCAAGTCATGGTGCCCGACTCTTTCAAAGTGTCTTTATCGTTTGCTTCTTTTTCGCTGCTTTATAATTACTAACTCTTTATCATTTTCATGCTCGTTTTTGTGCGGCAGAGCGAATCCCGCGAATCGTTGATTTAAATTCCACCGTCCGTCGGTTGATTAACTCGATTTAAGTGTCGCGGTTGAACCTGACTCGCGCCGTCTATTTTAATTATAATTTCCGAGCGCGTATCTGGTCTTCCTGGCGTGTTCAGATACTGCGCTAATATTACACCGCTCGAAAATCGTCGCCATTTGTCGGACTGTCTCATTTTGCAATCAGATCATATTTCAAACGGGCAATAACAGCGAGCATAATATCGAGACTGTTTTTAGCCAGTGCGCAGCGGCGAATGTTCACGCTCGTACTATCTCTCGTCGTTAAAATTTCATAAAACTCATACGCTATGCCGTTCTCATCGCGTGGCACGTCGTTCGGTTCTGCACAAACTTCTCTTGCAACGCGCTGCGCGTTATCCGACTGTATTAACCGTTCTTATACATTTCCTATTTCCATTTTTTAAAAATTCCCCTTTATACCTTCCCCTTTATACGTTAGTTACCACGAGCGTGCAGTCAATGAGAAATGTTATCATGCGAGAAATAATAAACGCGGTAACGCGTTGCCCTTTAGCGAAAAATGCAAATTTTTAGGAGCACATTCTGAAGACGGAACATTTTTACTTTCTTGCATATTCATTCGTGTACGCATCCTTGGACATGTACGGATCCTCGGACTTGGTTCTATTCGAACGCTTCTCTTTGCATTCTTTTATTCATGCATTAACACAATGTGTATAATTAAATAAAATAATTTAACAGCAATTGGCAATAAGGTTTCCCGTGATTAATCAAAGGATAAAGACAAAGGACAGTTGTCATTTAGTCGCTCGTCACACTTATTTTCACGGATGCACAAGAATCAAGCAACGAAGAAACTTGATTCGATTGAGGGTGAGTGCAATTAACGGAATCTACGTCTTCGTTTAGCCTTCATCCTTCCTTCTTGCTTTCTCTTCGACTTGGCAGAGTGGATACTCAAACTCAGTAATCGTTACTCATCCTCTCGAGACTCAACCGACTCTCTTATCTTCGTTCGTTTGTGTGTTTCGCTTCATTGTTCTCCGCCTTGAAAGTTTTATTCCTTACGAGCTATCTGATTTCGTTCTATAAATACTATAAGATAATCCCAATCGGGAGGAGTTAATTTCTCGAGAGAAAGTTTCGGATACCGTTAATAATGCCAATTTATCTTAAACTACTCCCCGCTTTATAATATTACTGAATAACAATGTAACACAGGAACTCATTAATTATTGATAATTTAGAAAAAAATTTGAAACCAAGTATATATTTTGTGTCAAAGGTAATCTTTTATTTAAATTACAATGAATAACACGATATCCAATATAATTACGTCAGAAGGAAATTATGATTTGAACACATCAGAAGTCGAGAGTACTTTCTCGCAATTATAGATTTTCTCAGAAGTTTGTTAGCTTTCTTCTTATCGTAACTGAATTTTTAAAGAAGAACGCTCTTCGATGTGTAAGACTTTTTTTTATTATTCACGGATGCTACTTGCGCGTCTCTTTTTCACGATCACGCTGCGTTTCTTCGAAGAATACTCATGGTCGAAGAATCATGATTTCATTGTAGTGAAGTACCTTCATTTTCAGTGGAACAGCTGCTCCAGATCGGAACCGCACTTCTCTCTTCGCACCCTCGGCACGTCTTTCAGCGGATCTCCACGAATTAACGAAGCACTCGGGGGCTCTTTTGGTCGACTACAGAGAGACCTACCGTTAATTCCGCGTATACAGAACAAGAGAACAAGCTAGGAGATCGAGCGAGTCGGCCTGCCTGCCTGCCTGCCTGCCTGCCTGCCTGCACTGCTTGTGAGTGTCGAAACTGCGCGGTGACTCGGTTATAGCGAAATAGGAGGATAGTTCTGTATGGATAGTCCTCCAATTTTGCAAGGTCGGTTTGAACCTAACTCGAGATAAACGGCCCTCGGCGCAATCAGCAAATACTTGCACCATCGTCAACGTCGACTCAAGTCCCGCGTGACGAATTCCTCTGGATGTCGAGCTTCCCAAGCTGCCGAGCTAGTCTTGCGCGACTGGAATCCCGCAGGACGTCGACCTCGTTGCGCTCGGACCGGCCGTTTAGGAGAGTGGCGCGCTCTTTAATGAGATTTCATTTGCGTCGGCATGAGAGTCGGATCGAGGGCTCTTTGCACATCAGTGCACTCTCTTTCACCATCGTTTACGTAATTTTCGCGACGTGAACGTCGCGGAGACGGTGAGATATCTTCGCGGGAGGAATCAGTGAAACGTGTTTGGCTTTCTCGATATAAATTTGTAATAAAATACGAAACTTGATGAAAATTGATTTTTTACATTCAGAGAAAAATACAGTGATTACAACTATAAAGACGATTACGATACAAGTTTGATACGTAGAATTATTTATTCAATTATAACATACATAATTGAATAAACTATTTCGTAGGTGCAGTAACTATAAAATAATTCATTCGATTATTGTGCGTGCGTGCGTGCGTTCACTCACAGAAAAGATATTTAATGCTATTACTCGTCAATCTAGATTAAAATAAAATATAGAGCCAATCATATTTTTATTCTTCAGAAAAGAATATTTTCTTCTTAAATGAAAAATTCTAAAATTTAGAATAAAGTATTCTTAATGCTATTCCATTAATTTTCTTAACAGAAAAATTTGGGTTACATTTTTCGGCAACGAAAAACTGGGTTCGGCAAGGACTCGAACTCGGATCTCTCGCTCTACGTGTCTCTCATCACTTAGCGCGCTACACCACGAAAGCTTCGCTGTCATGATGCTATAGCATCACGTAGGTATATAACATTAGATAGACTGATTTTAAACATAAGAATATATAAACCTAAGTTTATGTATGTGTGTGTTATACTCATCTCAAGACAAGATGTTACTTTATTTGAAGGAGTAGAATAAAAATTATTGATTTAATTTTAATACAGTTATAATTTTGTACTGTGTATACAGTTGAGCTAAGATTAAGTACATCAAGAATTTTTTTTCTCGAATTAGAAATTCTTTCTGAAACTGTTATATAATTCTACATATAAAACTGCATAGTTATTATCCTGTCGAGTTTTGGACGATTATTTAAACGACTAATTATATACACATCTTGCTACACAGCTTGAAATATTATGAGATTAACTAATATTATTTACAGAAAATAAAAAATATTAGTCAATCTCATAATATTTCGTATGTGTATAATTCACATTGAATTATTTAAAGCATTAAAGATCGAGCTTCAACTATTATAGGCATTTAATTTCTAGTTCGTATTGGTTGTGTTCTCACATGTACGATCTAAAATAAGATTCTTCTTGTTAATATGTTAATGTTACATTATTAATTGCGATTTTAGTAAGATACAGGACAGGTTGTGCATATGTTGAGACAAGCTACTGAAAACTGTAAATTTATATTTAGAGAACGTGTGGCATACGCTTACAAAATGTCCATTTACTAAATGACATTGAGATATATCTAAAGCTTAATCATATACAGTTGTCTAGACGGAAATACGATGTCGCGTCAATCGTGCCATGAAACTATTTGATGATGATTTAAATCCAAAATGGTGAATATGATGACACTGTGATTATAGTCCGACAGTCAGGCAGCAGTACTGCATTATTACATCATTTCCGCTTTTCCATTACTGTGACATTTCCGCCGAAAATATCGTCGACGCGCCTGTCAAAATATCGTATTTTCGAAGATGATGATTTGACGTTGACTTCAATCGCAGGATTAAGCGAGCTCGGGAACACGTACAAATCACGATTACGCGATTTCGTTGCTAGTTGAAGGTTTAACGACCGTAACTGAATGAAACACTTCCCGTTCAGTCGATCCCTCGCTGATTGCCTGAATATGTCACGAACGATAGCAATGAGCTAATTTGAAAAATATAAGTGAATTAGAGTGGACAGTATAGCGTAGAAATGGGAATGCAAATGCAAATGTTACAGTCGCGGAGTAATTATATATAAATAGTTTAACATTTTTTTCTGTCGACCACACATTTAGTATGAATTAAAACAAACAGCAGTAAAAATTGAAAACGGTGCTTTCTCTCGTTTCTCCACTATGCATAGGACGCGTTCAGCTTTGTTAAATGAACCAAGTTATTTAGTTAGTCAGCATAACTTCCACTTAAAAAAAATAATTAGTGTAACTAGACGCTCACTCGTAAATATCAAATATTTATGAGTATTAATTCTTTAATTAAACATTGAAGTTAATTAAATTTCTTGAGAGAGAGATATTTGGAATGTTCTGCAATTGTTGGCAATTTCATCATATTTTGCAGAGGGATAATCGCATATCTGCTAATTGAGAGTTGTTTTCATAAATATACAACGAATGATCAGTCGATAAATCAGTTTACGGAAAAATAATATCTGCCGTGATCATGTCTCGTCATCGAACCTCCATTAGATATTTCTGTTTATTATTACCTTTTTATTACGATCCTGTATTTAAAATAACGGTCCGTAAACACGGATACGTTAATTCGCTGCTTTTTGAAACATATCGAATACCCGTAAAATGTAATTTGCTTAAAACGCACTGTGCTGAAAACGAAACCGTTGCCGCTCGAATAATCAAACTCGTCGCTCATTAAATTAACGCAATAGCTAGATTGGGTAATGTTAATTTATGATAGCGGCACTGTATCAGTCGTTATTTACTAATTAAATAGAGAGCCATTATTATATTAAAATGCGCTTACTCAACTCATACATGTGTAAGCACATATTCGATATAGTTTAACGTTGAATGATGAACGAATCAGGTTTCTCTCAAAATGAGGTTACATGCTGCTTAATACATAGTACATACGTTATTTAATATATTCCGACGATTTTTCTCGCAACGAATTTAACGTGTAAAGATAGGAGATGTGAAACATTTCGCAAAAATAATTGGATCATAAGAGAAAATGGAGTATTCTTTAGATACATAGGGACGACAATATGTTTCCACGGTAACGAAAATCTGTCTTCGTTGTCAAGAACACGATTCGTTCTAATAAACGTGGGATAGCAATCCGAATGTTTCCAGAAATTATCTGTTGTACCGAAAACTCTGTCGATTGGCGCCGCCATTTATCAAATTCAGCCAACCTCTCGGTTTCCAGCGAAAAGCTATGAAAGAACGAATGGCTAGCGAAAGTTAGTGGGCAGAAAGCGGTGTGGACTGCGGACGAAAGGTACAACTATTTGTAATTACGTTTCTTTCCACTCCATCTGTGCTAGCAAGCTGAACTTCGAGCATCGCCACGTTATATCTCTGCTGTCTTTGCTGGTTCTTTTACATCGTATTTCACTTACACTTTTCCGTCCCATGCTCTTCGTTCTCGTCCTTATCGTTTTCGTTACAGAGTATGGTCGCGTTGGGAACAGATATTCGCAACCGTCGATATTTCTGCCCCGGCAGCACTGTACACCTGTACAAAGCCACTGAATTTCATACAATCCCTGTGAAATATCGAGAGATTTCTGTAAAACGCGGAGCTTTCATTAAAAATCCAATTCGTGCGTTTATTTAACAGCCGGACCCGTATCTCTACGAGAGTGCAACCGCTTTCCGATAATGCATTGAACCGTTCAAATGATAATGTTATTATTACGTCCCGTGCGTATTTAACGGTGCCGATGAGATGTATGCGGCTCGAAGATATAACGTCCCGTTCCCTCGAATAACGGCATTTAGCTGTCGAGCTTTACTGTGGAAATGCACGATTTCTGTCGCGCATAATATCAATTGCGATCGGGAGACGCCGCGCGCCGGTGATTCGGGAATCGACGCCTCCTCTCCGCGCCGCGCCGCGCCACGCCGCGCCGCGCGGAATTCGTACGCGACTTTTGTGCAATCGGTTCTTGATTAAGATTAATTGGATTTTTCGGTGAATTTACGTGCTGCTCGCGTCGGACACGTGCGTGCGGGCGATGGGTGATTGCTTTGACGGGTTGTCGGAAAAGGTCGGCGAGGGAATAAAAAAAAAGGAAGAATAAAAAAAATATAAAAAACCGTCATACCGAGTAACGGGCATTGTGCCGACGTTTCTATTATACTAAAACGCAGCGCCCGGTGTGGACGGGACGTGACACAGAATGAAATACGAAGTTTTCGCGTAGTGTTTTATTTATATTCTTTTTTTTTAACATCCGCACTTCCGATGGTTGATATTCATTACGTTCCCCAGGTATCGCAACCAGTACGAAATATTGCGTTTCACATTGTTCTATCTCATCTTGCATCGTCCGTTTGCATAGATAGTCGCAATAATAATATGACAAACAACTTCAAGAATCAATATAACAATTTCAATAAAAAAAAAGAGATCTTAATGTGAGAATTTTAGGGATGTACGGTTAGGGGCCTTGCCTCACAAATATTTCGTAATAGTAACCGTAAAACGTACCATAAAAATAAATCAAAACAGAAAGTTTTTGACAATTCTAGACTCTGTGATTGGCTAATTCTTACAGTATCTTTTAAGGTTACTGTTACGGAAAGTGCAGCAGTTCTTAGAATGACAGAATTTGTACGTTTAATTCGCATGTTTAAGAAACAAGTTTCTATGTAAACTCTTATTATAACAAAGAAATGTATAACCGCAATTTTTCTTATCGATACATTCTAGCACTTTTTTTCTGTTATAATTTAATTTTTTTTACATAAAATTAGATAAACTTAATAAAAGCAACAATCTTTTAGCAATTTTTTTCGTGACATTTAAACATACTCACGATATTGATTGACAGTCGTTTTATTTGCATCGATATTTTCAATGCGTTTTATAAGAATTTTACCTGTTCTCTTTGTTCCAATCTTTCTTCCCGTTACCCCTTTTGCAGAAACTGCGAAGAATTTTCGCCATTTCTGCACCCTGTCACCTCAAATCTTTCTGAGCTGTCTACATTTTCTGATAAGCGACTTAAATTCCTAGACATGCTGTAAAATATTCACATCACGATATTGAGCAGCGTTGTACGTTTTCTTCAATAAAATCGATCCATATTGAACGAATTCTATGTTGTATATAACGATAAAGAATATGTAAGAAAATAGAAAGTGTTTTAATATTCTGACGTTACTATTATCCGTAAAAAATTACCTTTTTAAAAAGGTAAAAAAAAAGACGCTAAGAAAACGTGCTTCTCGAATAAAACCCAAGTATCCAACCCAATTAATAGTAGTTTTAATTTTTCTTCAAAGATATTCTTATTGAACGGCTCCTTATTCCAACCCAAGTACTCTCCAAAAAAAATTAATATATCAAATGAAAAATTAAAACCCAGATGCTACAATCTTAACTAATCAAGTTCAATTCTATCAAATTAAAAAGTAAAATACAAATAATACTGTCTCTTGTTATTAATAGGAAGATCCTTCAATAAGATATACGTATACTTAGGTTTCATTGCATAAAAATTAAAGATAGTACCATTTGGATTGAGTAAATAATAATAAATAATAGTATCACTTGGGTTTTACTTTTTATTTTGATAGTAGAATTTAACTTGGCGCCACAGTTGTTGATATCAATTCTTTTATACAAATGATACATATCATTAGATTAATATTCATTATTTATTTAATTTGGCATGGATAAAGAAATGGAATTTAACTCTGCGCTAGTTCTTGATATCAAATCTTTTAAAGGAATGATACATATCATTAAAGTTAATATTATTTATATAATTTGATATCCGAATAACATGGAATTTAATTGGCGCCAATTGTTGATATCAAATCTTTTTTACGAATAATACATAAAGCTTTGAGAAATTTCACTTGGCGCCAATTTTGCTGATATCAAATCTTTTAAATGAATAATACACATCATTAGAGTTAAGTAAATAACAAGAGACAATATTATTTGTGTTTTACTTTTTAATTTAATAGAATTTAACTTGATTAGTTAAGATTGTAGCATCTGGGTTTTAATTTTTCATTTGATACATTAATTTTTTTCGGAGAGTAATAATTTTTGACAGAGAATTAAAGTTGCCATTACTTGGATTGGAATAAGAAGACGTTCAATAAGAATATCCTTGAAAAAAAATTAAAACTACTATTAATTGGGTTGGATGCTTAGTATTATATACAAAGGGCCGGTTTCACCAACTCGATTCAGTCGAATCGGTGATTAACTGTCAACCATAAGTGGTCAATTCTACTAAACAGCAAACACAATTGATCAGTCCCACAGACAAGTAATTGGCGTAGGTGAAATCGGCCCAAATGATTCTTCATGAAAAGCACGCATGCTCTTAGTGCTCTTTTTATTTTTTTTCAATAAAGTAAGTTTGTATAAATAACAAGAAACAGTACCATTTGTGTTTTACTTTTTAATTTTTGATAGAACTTAACTTGATTAGTTAAGATTGTAGCATCTGGGTTTTAATTTTTCATTGAATACATTAACTTTTTTCGAAAAGTAATAATTTTTCACAGAGAATTAAAGTTGTTATTACTTGGGTTGGAATAAAAAGATTTTTAATGAGAATATCCTTGGAGAAAAATTAAAACTACTATTAGTTGGGTTGGATACTTAGGTTTTATTCGAAAAGCACGTATATTATTAGCATCTTTTTTTATCTCTTTTAAAAAGGTAAGTTTATACTGATATCATGCATTTTGTAGTGACGAACGTCTTTATAAACAATTTACCTTATAATTGACTTCAAAAAATAGATTTTCATGTGTTTGTATGAAATTTGGAAAAGACCATTGACCCTTTTTCTTTGTAAAATACTTTTTATGGTAATTATTCAATTTAGCTACCGCACCTCAAAAATCAATAAAATCGATATGTCGCATTTTTATTATCATTTTTTAGCTAGTTAACAAATACAGTGTATAATTTCGTTTTCGCTCGATCTTCTTTTGTTATATATTAATTTATAAACAAATAAGGATCGATGATGAATAAATCACTTTTTCATTACTCGATGCACGAAAGAATCTAGCAGAAAAAAGTGTCGCTCTGCCCTGTGAACCGAGATATTAAGCGTTAAAGTTGACGACTATTAGAGATTAGAAAATCTGTCGCTGTCGCGAAATACTGCGATGCAAGTATGCAATGCGGTCACTTTTTTCATGCTCTATGACCTCGTTTCGCATTAAAAAACCCTAACCCTGATCCAACCCATTTTTTACTTTCGCGTGGAAAGTTATACATTCAAGAAGCAAAGATTCTACGAGGTTCACAACCTTCCACGCGGAATAAGGGCCACCTCGCACCAAAAAATGGGTTAGGTTAGATTTTTTTAACGCGAAACGACATGGATTTACAACCTTCCACGCGAAATGAGGGCTACCTCGCACCAAAAAATGGGTTAGGTTTTAGGGTTAGGTTTTTTTAACTCGAAACGATGTCATATAGCATGAAAAAGGTGATCGCAATGAATGTTTGCAGTATTTCGCGACAGTGACAGATTTCCTAACCTCAATAGTCGTTAACTTTAACCATAAACATATAAGATAGACTCAGCACCTATAGTATATGTTGGGGTTTGGCAGAACGATGCGAAAGGCAAAATATCGGGGCAACCTGTCCTTCTCTGCGCGTGCATCTTGACATTCTTGACAAAATCAAAATGGCTGACTACGTTAGGATCGTCTATTCTTTGTCCATTGTTATAATTGTGTTACTTTGCGTCACCCAGTATTCTGATGGACAAGGAGAAAATATCTTGTCGTAAATGAAGCATATGTTGTATATATTGTATGCATGTACATAAGTAGAGATTAAAATGTTTTACTTACGTGTGAAAGAATATTTTTTTCTGTTCGCCAAATTTCTTTTGATGCCCACATGCGTTGCCACGTCTTCATATTCAATTTTTTTTACACAATACTAACAGTTATTAATAATGGGTGCAAAGAATACAGACAATTCTAACGTAGGCAGCCATTTTGATTTTGTCAAGATTGTCAAGATGCGCGCGCAGAGAAGGACGGATTGCCCCGATATTTTTGTCTCTCGCACCGTTCTGCCAAACCCAACATATACTATAGAAAAGTATACGGATGCTGGGTCTATCTTATATGTCTATGACTTTAACGCTTAATAGACTCGGCTCACAGGGCAGAGCGACACTTTTTTTGTCAGATTGTTTCGTTGCAAAAATGCGTCGAATAAGCCTAATTTTATTGATTTTTGAGGTGCGATAGCTAAACTAAATATAATTACCATTTTTATATAATGTTTTAAAGGAGAATTAAAGATATAATTACTTGAGTCGGTAAAACGTAAAGACGACTATCATTTGTATTTTCCGATGAATAATAATTAACAAATACTAATGTAATTTGTATTCTGTATATATATTATAAATTTTATGTATATCTTTGTTTCCATTGGATTTTAAATATTACTTGTTATATTTGTTATTTTGTATAAAACAATATTGAGTTATAAACAAATGGATATCAAGGACGAATAAGTCACATTTTTATTATCATTTTTTAGCTAGTTAACAAATACAGTGTATAATTTCGTTTTCGCTCGATCTTTTTTTGTCATGTATTTATTTATAAACAAATAAGGATCGATGATGAATAAATCATTTTTTCATTATCATTTCCTAGTTTGGTTAACAATTACCAGCATATAATGTCGTTTCCATCCGATCTCTTTTTGTTCAACATTGAATTAGAAACAAATTAAGATCCAGGTCGCGAATAAATCGCGTTGTCATCTTTTGGCTTAGTTAACAAATATAGACCATGTTCATATATTACTGCCAGTTGTCAATATAGTATAGTATTCATAACGGGAACTATAGATTTTCAGTACTGGCAGTCAACTAGCAGTAATATACGAACATAGCTCTTGTGTATAATTTCGTTTCCAATCGTTATGTTTAATCTCCTTTTGTTATGTATTAATTTATAAACAAATAGAGATTAATGACGAATAAATCACTTTTTCATTATCGTTTCCTAGCTTAGTTAACAAATACCAACGTATAATTTGGTTTTCATCCGATCTCCTTTTATTAAATATTAAATTATAAACAAATCGATATCGTTATCATTTCCTAGCTTAGTTAACAAATACCAGTGTATAATTTAATTTCCATTTGAGCTCCTTTTGTTATGTATTAATTTATAAACAAATAGAGATTGATGACGAATAAATCACTTTTTCATTATCATTTCTTAGCTCAGTTAACAATTACCAGCGTGTAATTTTCATTCGATTTCCTTTTGTTAAATATTAATTAATAATTAATTACAAACAAATAGAAATCGATGATTTTTCATTATCATTTCCTAGCTGAGTTATTAACAAAAGTTATTAACGAATACCAGCTATAATTTTGTTTAACATGCACCGCCAGCGCTTGTTACATCAATACGCTAACGCACTTTCGCGCCAAAACGTCCAACATTACATTCTAATTGGACGATTAGCGCACTCTCGCGCCGAATCGTGCAACAGTACATCTGGCTGATCGATGACGAAAACAATAACGACTACGACGTATTTTAATTCTATCTATGTGAAAAGTTTCATATCGGGACTTTGTGTCGCAATATCTCCGCTCGTTGAGCACGTAGGAAAAAAATTAAAGCACTTTTGTTACACAATTAGAGTGGATACTATCGATTGAACGTATGTAAAACCAGATCGGTTCGGCCGTTATTGAGATCTAATAATCTCAATCCCCCTCAACTCGCGTTCTCACGTAAAAATAGCCACGGTAGTGTCGTTGCGCGTGGCTTAGCGCCGAGACACTACCAGTGTCTCTTGATAATTTAATATTTTAAATTACATTATGTACATATAGTAGTTAAAAAAATTTATTTGAACAGATGAAATGAAAATATGTTGTGTGCGATATGCAAAAAATCTCTTTAGAATAAATTAAACATTTTATTTATTGGACAAAAACCATTGACAAAAAAAGTCTTGAAGTCTAATCAAACTTCAACGCCGTTCCATTTCTGCGATTCAATTAATTCTATTGTATTATGTTTGTTTCTTTCTCTATATATCTTGCATATCTGTCGCGGTAGATAGATTAAATGTTAATTAATTTGACGACATACCATGAAGT
This sequence comes from Trachymyrmex cornetzi, assembly GCF_001594075.2. Taxonomy (NCBI): domain Eukaryota; kingdom Metazoa; phylum Arthropoda; class Insecta; order Hymenoptera; family Formicidae; genus Trachymyrmex; species Trachymyrmex cornetzi. Next base: position 230,743 of record NW_017300150.1, read on the forward strand.
TAATTAATATACGTATATGTAACTATTAAAATAAACAATATAATATATTATAGGACCGTATATATGTGATAATACAATATAGAAATCAAAGTCTTAAAGGGCCTAGCTAGATTTTAATGTTTGTATGATTCTTATGTGAGTTTATATACTACGTATGTAGTCCCTAGAAACGCGCGCTGAAATGATTTTTCGGTTATGAAACGCTAATTCTACTAAACTACCGCAGTAATATCACGAATTAAAAAATGGTTGAATACAACAGAGGCAATAGGAGTCAAGTACGATAATTCTTGTACAAATTAAACGGTTAATAAAACAACTTTATACTTAATAATTAATCCGCTTACATTTTTCGGCTCACTTTTGAGCCATCCTCAGAGACAATATGATGTTGTAATTGCAAAATATTTTTTTACACACTAATTCATTTCAGTGAGTCACCTCCATCTATTAACGGAAATTATAATATAAAAACGAATCCTAATAACAATCTAAAATATATTAAAATTATTAAAAGGTAAATTTGTTGGAAGCAAAAACAATTTATTGTAAAATAATAGAAGGTAGTTCACTAAAACAAAAATTCATCATATCACAAACACTTAAATTCTATCGGTTTAGTCAAAAACCAGTTTGACCATTCAGCGAATCAATGTCAATTATGTTGAAATTAATGAATAACTTTTAATACATCTAAAACGTTAATCACAAAGAAAAGGAAAAAAGAAGGGAAAAAACCCTGATATTATAATTATAGTCCAGACGGACATTAAAACCAAAACTGAGTCTTTATAATAATTTAATCTTAATATAACAAAGAATGTACACTGATTAGCTGGTAATAACAACGCTCCGATATTATAGTCCGTCTACATATATGTATAATAACACAACGTAGTATATAAATTCACATAAAAATCATACAAGCATTAAGATCCAGTTAAACCGTTTAAGTCTTTGATTTCTATAGGTTGTGTTATCACACATATACGGTCCTATAATATATTATATTGTTTATTTACATTGCCTAAAGAGATGTTGTTCCTTCATATGCCAATTATTGTGAAGAAAATTATCTCGGTAGTCTAAAGGCTTTGGACGCTCGTACGGAATGCAAGAGATCCGGGTTCGACTCCCGGCTAAGGTAATATTTTTTGCAATAAGAATTAATTATTTACAGATTTTAATATGTTATTCATCATTATTAAGATCGTTTCGAAAATGCGAATAAGCGTCAAATATTTGTTAAATTGCTAATCAATTTAACTCATGATATTACTACGATAATTTAGTAGAGTAACGTTTCAAGCCAAATTCTCGTCATTTGCGGGAGGTTTTAATTTTCTGCTTCAATATGAAGAAATCTGTGGCTGAGGCTCATCGAATGCTTTCAAATACTTATGGTGAGGCCGCTATTAGTGAAAGAACGTGTCGTGAGTGGTTTTAACGCTTCAAGAACGGTGATTTAGACGTCGAAGACCGGCATAGCGGTGGAAGAGAGAAAGTTTTCGAAGATGCAGAATTGAAGGCATTACTTGATCATGACTCGTGTCAAAATCAAGAAGAATTGGCACGATCATTGGGAGTGACTCAACAAGCCATTTCAAAACGTCTCAAAGCCATGGGAATGATTCAAAAGCAAGGAAATTGGGTACCGTACGAGTTGAAACCGAGAGATGTTAAACGGCTTTTGTTTGCTTGTGAACAGCTGCTTGAAAGGCAAAGACGGAAAGGATTTCTGCATCGCAATGTGACTGGGGATGAAAAATGGATTCATTACGATAACTCCAAGCGTAGAAAATCATGGAGAGTTCCCGGCCATGCTTCAACGTCGACGGCCAAACCGAATATTCACAGCTCCAAGGTCATGCTCTGTATTTGGTGGGACCAGTTCGGCGTAGTGCATTATGAGCTGTTAAAACCGACTGAAACACTCACAGGAGATCGGTATCGAACGCAATTGACGCGTTTGAGCCGAGCATTGAAAGACAAACGGCCGCAATACAACGAGAGACATGATAAAGTGATTTTGCAGCATGACAATGTTCGACCCCATGTTGCGAAAATGGTCAAGACATACTTGGAAACGTTGAAATGGGAAGTTCTACCCCACCCGCCGTATTCTCCAGACGTTGCTCCCTCTGACTATCACTTGTTTCGATCAATGGCACACGGCCTGGCTGACCAGCACTTCCGGTCTTATGTAGAAGTAAAAAATTGGATCGATTCGTGGATCGCCTCAAAAGATGACTAGTTTTTTCGACGCGGGATTCGTACGTTGCCCGAAAGATGGGAGAAAGTAGTGGCCAGCAGTGGACAATACTTTGAATCATAAATGTATAACCAGTTTTTTACAATAAAGCCTCGAATTTCGGAAAAAAAACGGCGGAGACAAAGTTGTACACCTAATATTCAGGAAATCTTGAGAAATTTCCAAAAATAATAAAAAAGATCGTTTAAATGCTCTACAAAGAAATTTATTTTGTTTCTAATAAATGATGGATTTCAAAATTAATGGTTTGTTTACATCTAACACAAGTTGAATCATGAAATACTATAAGAATACTAGGAAGATCTACATATACGGGGTCTTCAAAAAGTCTAGAAACGCTAAAATATCTCGAAAATGATCAACTCTAGTAAAAAATATATAAAGGCAAAGTTGTAAAACTTAAAAAGATCTACCTAACTGATAATGAAAGGTTGATTTTGAGTGGAGTCTGCAAGGTCATATAAAGGTCAAATTGAATTTTTTAAACAGAAGCCCATTTTTTTATTACATAGTCTTATAGCTTATTTCAAGAGCTTTTTAAAACACTATAATAAAATATTTTTCATTAAGTACTTTTCGAGTTATAAGGCTTGAAAGTTACAGTATCTCCGGCATTAGCATTACACAAGGTGTCCGACGGACGGTTAAAACCTCTTGAATATTGTTGAGAATTACATCCTGGATAACATTTGTTAAGATCAAGGCGGGGTGATCCCGATTGACCACGGCTCGATTGGACACCACCAATCACGGCGACCGGTGCTTAGGAGCTTTGTAGTCTCAAGCGCTGTGAGTGGCTCGTGTCCAATTGAGCCGTGTCCAACTGGGTGCCACCCGATCAAGGCCATTGGAGATTATCCCTCTTATTTTCATTTTTACACTAAAAATTCATTTTTACGTAAAAATGAAAATTGACCGCCTGGATCGAGCATCTCAGCTCCCTCTGTACGACTCGGAGGGTAACGTGAAGATAACCGATCTTCTCCTCCGCGCCATCCCTCGCCTTGACCCGCAGGTAGGCACGCCTGGCCGCTGGGAGAACCGCTTCAAGACGGCGATGTCCTCCGATCACCAATAGGCCGCCCTACGGGCCGACGGAGAGCGACTGCGAGGCATCGAGACATCGCACAACTCCCACATAACGTCGCGAAACCTCTCCGCCTCGCCGTGCATCCCACCTGGCTCACCCCCCAGCACCCTGACGAGGAGGGCTCCCATTGCTTTGGTACACGCGGAAAAGACATCCTTGTCTATCTTCCAGAGAGCCCATCCCATCTTCTCGCCGTTGTTCTTTTTGCATGGGAGCCGGGCTCCACCACAGACCCGTGTCCGAGACGGAGGCCGATGTATTTGATCGGAAAGGGTTTCCATGTCACACA
>NW_017300150.1:234532-234794 GCF_001594075.2 Trachymyrmex cornetzi
GTCAATCGGAATCACCCCTCTCGCGAGGGCCGGGGTAGCCCATGTGAGATCCACAATAGATCTACCCCGGCCCGTTTCGAACGTGTACACGTCGCCACGGTTCAGGAGGCAGAGCCCGAGCCCGTCGGCCCACTCCTCCACCAGTCTTCCCCTGGCGTTCGCCGCGGGGAACCCCCATCGCTGCGACCAAACGTTAAAGTCCCCCGCGACCAGCGCCAGCGCCCGCGCCGAACGCCGCCCCCTGACGAAGTTGCCCACGGCA
>NW_017300150.1:235200-255705 GCF_001594075.2 Trachymyrmex cornetzi
GCGAGGGGGGCCCCGGTCTCGCCGGCCAAGATTAGGGTTAGGTCCTATATTAACGTGTCCAAGTTATACGTGTCCAATTGAAACGTGTCCAAATGATACGTGCCCAATATTAACGTGTCCAAGTGATACGTGTCCAATTGAAACGTGTCCAAATGTTACGCTTCCAAAATTAACGTGTCCAATATTAACGTGTCCAAAATTTACGTGTCCAATATTACGTATCCAACTAAACAGAGTGCATTTTAACGTGTCTAAAAATTTATTATGTCTAAAATTGCCGTATCCATTTGCTACGTGTCCAATAGAAACGTGTCCAATATAACGTGTCCATTTGCGACGTGTACAATTGCAACGCGTCTAATTACAACGTGCCCAAATGAACCTATCCCAGTTTTTATAGCATATTAAATAAAGAAACATAGCTCACGTGACTTAAATTTATTAATCAGACATGCACTCGATACTCAAACGCGATTTTTTAATAATAAACCAAAAAAATAAAAATTCAAGAAACGAAAAACTAAACATTTCATGGACAATTACTTTGCAAAACATTTGGTTAAGCTATTTGTTAATATCTCGTCGAACTACCCCAGATTTTAAAAAAATCATGTTTCTAAGTTAATTTATTGCTGAAAAAATGTAAATTAGCAAATTTTAACGTACAAAATCAGATACGCACGAGTCGCCGAACGGCCCGATTAAATCTTCCCCACTCGGCCGCGCGCCGACTTCCCCCACTCTGCGCTGCCTCGCTGCGTTCCTCAACTTTCCAATGGTTTTAAACAAACTTTTTCGGCAGCAAAAAATTCGAGAATTTTTTAACATCAAATCCAATTCTTCTTTAACAAATTGATGCCTGATAAAATTCTTAATCTTAAAAATTAGAGCCACAGTGATTTTTTGAAAAAAAAATTGTTATCTCTGCTTGTTTTGTATGAATGAGCACAACACAAAATGTTTGAATGTGTATTTATTTTTTCTCAGTGATTCAGAATCACTCGCACATAACTGTGTACATTCAGCGTCAATGCTCGCACATAACTGTGTACCGCGTAGTACTAATCCGTTCGTTTGATCGCGTGTAACTACGATCCGCGTGGTATCGTCGCTCCGCATGCGACTGGTCGATTCTTGACACGGCGAACCATGCCTTATTACGTGTGGTATTTATCGGTCCTCGACAACGCCTAGAGGTGCTAACACCTTGAGTCGATGGAACCGATGCGGACACGCGAAACGCCTGAGACCGTCGTCTTGGTTCGCGTTAGACTCACGTCGAGCACGGAGAGCAGAAGGACTTCGTGCCACGGTCAGACTACGAATGCCGTTCCTTCCCTGGAGATCGAGCGTATTCGTTGCGATCCCAGAAAAGGCCGAATATTATTGGTCCCAGGAAAGACCGAATCTTATTGGTCCCATAGATCACAGACCGCCGTGGAGAAAAAGATAGCGATGGCGAGATACCGATAAGCGATGAAAAAACACGCGGTAATACTCGCGGAGTCGGGACCGAGCCGAAAGCTCTGTGATGTAAGCCGCGTCCTTCTGCTCCTTGATCTTTGTCGTGCTCGTAAACCGTATATGTATATACATATGCGTACATATGTCCATATGTGTGTATGTGTGTTAATATGTGTGTTAATATGTGTGTGAGTCGTCCGCCCTTTGTCTTATTTTACGTTGTGCACAACTTATAGCGCTTGTCTACGCGACATACTCCCCTCGTTGAGAGAGTTATCGATCAATCTAATTGGTGTGTATGATCTATTGTAAGTACGCTTGACTTATAAAATAGAATCGACCTTATGCTAGTGATGGAGAGATTACGCTTGTTCCATTGGTAATGGACAGAGACTCTTGACCGGTCTCATTATCTCTCCAGATGCCGTCATAACGGAGACGGTTCTGATTATGTCGTCTTGGCCTGGAAACAATTTTGTGATTCGGCCTAACATCCACTGCGTACAGGGAATCCGCTTGTCTTTGATCAGAACTGTGGTTCCAAACTTCAATTGTGGGCCGTCTTTGGTCCACTTGTGGCGTACTTGTAGTTCGTTAAGGTATTCAAGATACCATCGTGCCCAGAAGTCTTGTCTAACCTTTGCAATGTGTTGCCAGGTAGACAGACGATTAGCTGGAACACAAGTCATATCGCCCTCCGGGAGGGCCGTTAGAGGCTTGCCAATCAAACAGTGAGCTGGTGTTAGAACGGACATATCATTGGGGTCAGACGAAAGTGTGGTAATTGGCCTGGAATTTAAAATCCCCTCGACTTCGGCGACAAACGTATTTAATTCTTCGAATGTGAATAAGGAATCTCCTATCACGCGTCGAAAATGATGTTTAAATAATTTCACAGTGCTTTCCCACAGTCCACCGAAATGTGGTGCTGCCGGCGGAATAAAATGCCACACTATACGACGGTCGCTCGCGAATTTGTTTATCCGATCTTTGTGATTTTCGGAATTAAGCAAGGCGTATACTTCTTTTAATTGATTACTGGCGCCGACGAAGTTCGTGCCATTGTCGAGAGTATATGTGCTCCGGTAATCCTCGTCTCGCGGCGAAACGTCGCAGCGCGGCTAAAAATCCGTCGGTTGTCAGATCGGAAACGACCTCAAGATGTACGGCTTTAATAGCCATGCACACAAATATATAAACGTATACCTTAATCCGTGTCCTGTTACGGAATTTTCGTTCCTTAATATAAAATGGCCCGCAGAAATCGATGCCGGTATTGGAAAATGGAATTGCCTCGCTTACGCGTACTGCGGGGAGGTTTCCCATTTTGGGCTGGATGTTGTTAGAATCGAATCTAAAACACCGTACGCATGTGCGAACGACTTTGCGCACTTGATTTCTACCATCGAGTACCCAGAACCTCTGACGCATGGTAGCTAACGTGTGCTGAATACCTGCGTGATAATTTGATTCATGCGTTTCGCGAATGATGATGTCAGTTAGCGGGTTACGGTTTGGGAGGAGGATCGGATGCTTCTGAGCAAAAGATAGATTTGATCCCCGCAGACGGCCTCCGACTCTGATGATACCATTTTGGTCTAGAAACGGATTCAAACCGGCAATTCTATGTTTGATGACGCGACCTTTATTTTCAAGCTCCTTAATTTCCCTTTGAAATTGAGATGATTGCAATTTTTTCAAAATTTGTATCTCGGCTTCAGAGATCTCCTTGTTACATAACGCACCATTGTATTTGTTGGCGGGACGAAAACGGCGACAGTACGCGACAATTCTACACAATTTAGCGTAAGATGAAAATCTATATAAGATTTCTAGATTACCCGACGTCGTTGTTAAACAGGTGTTCTTTTTTAGTTCGGGAACTTCGCAACTTTGTATGATATCGTTAGGCCATTGATTCTCATTGTCGATTAACCACGAAGGGCCTGCCCGCCACGTTTTATTTTGTAAGAAAACGAGAGGAAGTTGGCCTCTTGAGACCGCATCCGCGGGATTATCTTTTGTTCGGATGTGTTTCCACTCTACTGTCTCAGTGAGGTCTCGAATCTCCGTGACTCGATTAGCTACGAACGTCTTAAGTTTATGTGTTTCAGTCTTGAGCCAGTGCAACGCTATAGTCGAATCGCACCAAAAGATTACCCTGTTAGGAACGAAATTTAACGTATTGATTACTTCATGGTATAATCGTGCTAACAATAATGCTCCACAGAGCTCAAGACGTGGAATGGTCACGGGCTTTAACGGCGCAACTCGCGACTTGGCGCACAATAAACGCGATAACACGGCGTCTCGATTATTCTTTGAGCGTACGTAAATACAAACGCCATATCCGACCCTGCTAGCATCACAAAAGCCATGAATCTGTATATTAGAGTGATTTTCTATTAACAGCTTACGATCGAAGGAAATGTGGTCCATCAATTCCCACTGACGCGTAAACTCGGACCATTCATTGAGAATAATTCGCGGAACGGGCTCATCCCAGTGTATTCCGCACCGCCACACGTCTTGCATCAATCTCTTGGCGAATAGTATAACCGGGCCTAATAAGCCTATAGGATCAAAAATCTTCGCGATCTCCGATAACACTCTTTGCTTTGTCACCTGCTCGAAACTTTTAATTGGGTTAGTAGTGTAGGAAATTTGGTCGTCTCGCGTGTTCCATATTATGCCTAATGTTTTCAATGCCCGGTCTGTATTTAAAGTGAAACTCGCGTGTAGTGCATTAGCCTCTAAATCGTTTATGATTCGTTCGTCATTGGATGCCCACTGTCTAATAACGAAACCGCCGCGTGCCAATAACTCGGTCACTTCGACTCGAATCCTACGGGCCTCATCGATGGATTCAGCGCCGGTCAATAGGTCATCAACGTACAGATGAGATTTGAGGATCTCTGCCGCTCTAGGAAAAGTTTCTCGTTCATCATCAGCCAATTTTTTAATCACGCGGATTGCTAAAAATGGAGAGGAGGAAATACCGAATGTAAGAACGTTAAGTTGAAATGTTTTGACTACGCCGCCCTGGCGCCACAAGATCCGCTGATATCGCCGATCGTCCTCGTGTAATATCACCTGGCGATACATTTTCTCGATGTCAGCAGAGATAACATACTCGTAAACACGAAAGCGAATCAAGTGTAGGAATAATTTTGCTTGTATTGTAGGACCTGTCATTAATATGTCATTTAAGGACATACCGGAATTGGATTTCATTGACGCGTCGAACACTATCCGGACCTTAGTGGTATCGCTCGCTTCCTTCATTACCGCGTGGTGAGGCATGTAATAACCGCGATCGTCCGGATTGCGAATCAATGACATGTGTTCTAGCCGTAAGTATTCTTCGAAGATCCGCTCGTATTCGTTTCTTAGAACCGTGTTTATGCTCAGTTTGCGCTCCAGAGACAACAGACGTCTGAATGCCATCGATCTAGATTCGCCGAGAACCTTATTTGTTTTGCGAAAAGATAAACGAACTACGTATCGCCCGTCATGAAGGCGCGCAACGGTATTCGCGAAGTGTGCTTCACAGTCGGAATCTTCCTCCGATTTTATTTCGTTTCCTGTGATTTCGTCTATTGACCAAAATTTTATCAATTGACTGTCTAAATTCATCATGCAATATGTGCCTTCTGACGATAATTGTGGGGGTGTTCCGCCGGCTATTACCCACCCTAAGCGTGTATTTTGAAGATGTAAATCGTATCCTTCGCCAGATAAATCGATCCGACCGTCGGTCAGTAAAGACAAGGTCGCGCCCGAGCCTATTAACAAACCGACGGGCCGCGGTAAATAAAATTCGGGGTCCGCTAATTTAACGTTTCGCGGTAATTTTAGTGCGTCTCGTGGAAAGATTTCCGCTGGTACTAGATTAGCGATCATCGATATCGTTAAGCATGTTAAATCCTTGCGGAAATTTTTGCATAATGATTGTATAGTGATCCGCACCACGCCCCTTGAAATAGTGTTGACGGCATTGATTGCGCTAATCGTTGATGGTTTTTTAATTATTTGTGTATTCAACCGTCTCGCGACGGATTCTGATATAAAATTTGCCGTAGAGCACGTATCCAAGAGTGCTCGACATTTAATGCTGTTGTGATTATCGTGCTCAGGGCCGTGTATACGTATTAATGCGCTCGTCAAAAGTTGTGAATAAGGGCGTGGTGTGGTCGCGAGACTCGTCGCGCGGTGGTCGTGTAATTCGTATAGTCATTTAGATTCGACTGTCGCGGGATTAGGAAGATTCGCATTGTTCGTTCGATTTTCGTCGTGTAAGAGGGTATTGTGACGCTTCTGACATATCGTGCAAAGTGAAAATTTACACGGTGTCCCACGATGGGAACGTAAGCAATTATAGCACAATTTCGCCTTTCGCACCGTGTCAATACGATCCGCCACGCTTAATTGCTTGAATCCGTTACACATGTACAACGGATGTTTTTTGCCCTTACACACCGCGCAGTTATGCGAGGTTTTTGTTATAAAAACGCGATTTGGAATGTCGATTTTTCTCTTTTTGATCGGGGGTTCTCCCTTAGCTTTATTTGATTCTACCGATTTCGCTCGTTCTCGTCTCGATACGCACACCGCTGTTTTATACAGAAATTCGTACATTTCTTCTAATTTAGGGAGAGTCTCTCGATTTAGCGTGATTTCCCACTTGTCTAATGTGGATCTCGGTAATTTACCCTCAATGAGATATATGATCATTTCCTGACCGATTGCGACACCTAATGTATTTAACGACGCGACATGCTGCTGAACGTCGTCGGCGAGCTTTGTTAGACCCTCCGTAGTCTCCCTGTCTAACACCGGCAAATTCACAATGCTCGAAATGTGACGCGTGACTAAAATCCGCTTGACCTCATAGGCGCGCTCTAATAGCTCACAAGCCTTCGCATAATTTTCGTTATCGATCGCGAATATTTTAATCTTGTTGCTGGCTTCACCTGTCAACGCGGATTTTAAATAATGCAACTTGTCGACGTCTGTTAGATCGGTACGCGAGCCTATCATGTCAAAGAACGCGTTTTTAAACGTCAACCAATTTTCGAACTTGCCGTCAAATGTCGGTAAAGGAGCCTCGGGCAATTTAACGCGTCTTTTAGTGGTTATTACGGTGTTCGCGTTTTTGACTGTCGATTCATCACTCGCCGCGTTATCGGCCTTTTTCGCTGTATCCGCCGCGTTCAACTTGTCCTCAACGCGACTCGCGAGTATGTAGAAACGATCTTGGATGTTTGCATATTCGGTCTGGTGTGCGTCGCTTGAGTCTAATACCGCAAGTTCATCATTGAAATCCTCGAACGCGTGAAACTGATCCGACAACCGTTTAATGCGCAGTCTCAAAGCACTGCCTTCCGTGTCGCCTTTGTCGAGGAGATTAGCCAAATTCGTGATTTGTGATTTCAATGACGTCCGTTTTTGAACAATGAGTTTAATTCTGTCAGCCATATCACTGTGTTGTGTAACGAATGAAATCGTTGACTTACGTTCGTACGATCACACCGTCTGACTCGCTGTCGTTAGAACTGCACCTTCCTGACTCGCAAGATTTGGTACGGCGTCTCGTGACTGGCTGTCGTCTGCGGGGCTCCGTGACCTCACAGGAGGCACCAAATGTTTTGTAGGAATGAGTACAGCATGAACGTTTGAATGTGTATTTATTCTTTCGCGATACATTCAAGATCACTCGCACATAACTGTGTACCGCGTAGCACTAATCCATTCGTTTGATCGCGTGTAACTACGATCCGCGTGGTATCGTCGCTTCGCACGCGACTGGTCGATTCTTGACACGGCGAACCATGCCTTATTACGTGTGGTATTTATCGGTCCTCGACAACGCTTAGAGGTGCTAACACCTTGAGTCGATGGAACCGATGCGGACACGCGAAACACCTGAGACCGTCGTCTTGGTTCGCGTTAGACTCACGTCGAGCACGGAGAGCAGAAGGACTTCGTGCCACGGTCAGACTACGAATGCCGTCCCTGGAGATCGAGCGTATTCGTTGCGATCCCAGAAAAGGCCGAATATTATTGGTCCCAGGAAAGACCGAATCTTATTGGTCCCATAGATCACAGACCGCCGTGGAGAAAAAGATAGCGATGGCGAGATACCGATAAGCGATGAAAGAACACGCGGTAATACTCGCGGACTCGGGACCGAGCCGAAAGCTCTGTGATGTAAGCCGCGTCCTTCTGCTCCTTGATCTTTGTCGTGCTCGTAAACCGTATATGTATATACATATGCGTACATATGTCCATATGTGTGTATGTGTGTTAATATGTGTGTTAATATGTGTGTGAGTCGTCCGCCCTTTGTCTTATTTTACGTTGTGCACAACTTATAGCGCTTGTCTACGCGACACGCAATTTACAAAATACAATAGTATATGTAATATGTTGCAAGAAATTATATATTCTTTTTACAATTGGCGTAATTTAAAGATTGGATTTCATTTTTTTTTTAATACATGCCTCCGTACTACTGAGGAGTAATTTATAATAAAAAATTAACAATATTACCACTTGTATTATATTATTTATGTAACAGTTTTTTTTTTTAGTTTATGTAAAGTACAGTTTTTTTCGTAGGTATATTCACACTTGGCGCCTTTTTTTTTATCTTTTTTTAAAAAGGTAATTTTGTTAAGATGGGATATACGGCAAAAATGCAAAAGTTTCAAAAAGCTTATTTTTCAATATCAAAAATAAATATTTCGGATTTCTAATATTTTTTTCGTAGTAGTAGACAGTACAAAGTTTTTACTGATATAGTTCGTTTATTTTAAATATAGTAAATAATACTTAATAAATTCAGTTTTTAATAGGTGCGGCCTATATACCGGAATTATACGCTCAATTGCTCTGCGAGTTGTTTTTGTGTTTGTGAATCGTTTTCGTCCAACAATGCTTGCAATTCTACATCTTCGAACCTTTTTGGCGGTTTTCCGTATTCCTTGTCTACAACATCGAAATCATTACTTTTGAAACGCCGAAACCATCATTCACACGTATCTTGCGATGGAGCACGGTCACCATAAGCTTCTCGAAGTAATCGGTATGATTCAGCGGCAGTTTTCTTCAAGTGAAAACATTAAAATTAATGCTGTCCGCGAATGCTCTTTATTTGGCACAAATTTCGACATATTGAACATAGCAAAACAATACTGTTATGTCCAAATTGCATCGTCGCCCGATATACGCCGGAGTTCGCCGTCCGTGAAGGAAGAAACACGTTGCTAGGCAACAAGTCGTTGTTGTTTAAAACAGATATTTGGAGAGAAGTCAAGGCGTTCGGTCGTGTTTCTCCGATTACACTCTTTATGTTATTCTTGGACTGTATCGTCGATACTAATAAAGACCTTCTTTGTTATTTCTTATACATTCTTGAATCCATTTCTTTCCGCGACTCGGGAGTGCGCGTCGCGGTCGTGAGTGCGATCTCGCGTAACGAGCGCAACAGGACGAACAGACGGACGGACGTAACAATACTATGCAAACACTTTTTCAATTTATCACTTACGCGCGTTTGACACTTGTTGATGGCACTACAAAATGGCATATACGTCAAATCTTTATACTACACACTGCATTGGTGCACCATCTGTTGTCTCAAATCCGCACTTCATACTTGTACACCTGGTATATAAATATAAGATATGTTCAAAATATTCCATTTTTATTGAACAACAGAGTTTCATACCCATACAGCACAGTAACATTGCAATCGACGTCTTTTCATATACTTTTTGATCGAAACGATATACTTTTGTTGATATAAAGCGTTGATGATGTAAGTATAATACACAAAATACTGAGATTTCTTCATGGGATTTTTCGAATGCCACGTTTTTTCGTATCTTTTTGGCTGAGGTGTGAATTTTTAACTGAGGCATTGTACTTTTGCATGTGATACTATACTTGGACTGAGGATTCTTTTTCAAAATAATATCATGTTGTCATATACATCTTTACTATAAATTTTCTCATAGTCTCCACAGTCAGTCAACCTATCAATCAACCGGTTAGTCGTTCTATCAATATGTAAGTTTATTCAAAATAAAGGATATAAACGATATATTGGATGTTGTAGACAGATTACATGTGTACGCTTTGATTTTGGCAGATAGAACGAGAAGATTATCGAAAAGTACGCTACGAATACATGAAAAGTCTGCTAGCATCATTCAGAAAACACCAAAATCTTTCCGAATCAATATTGAGATTGCCGACAATATAAACAACAATTGGTGCAGACGATGTAAGTACTTATATTAAAAAGTTAAGATTTTTGTCATTCATTTTATACAATACATTTTCATACGATTTTATTAAAGCACATATTAAAATTTTATTAGAGCAATATAAAAAAATACTATTATTTATTAAAATAACTTATTATCCAGAATAGTAAACTGTCATCAAACTTGTGATATTGTTTTTAAATGTTATTTAGAATAATCTAATAATATAACTTTTTCATAATTTTGTTATGTGATATAGAGAACAAGTCAGTGGGTAATGAATCGAATCAGAAGTTTCATTTTTATGAAAAATAAACAGGACACAATTATAAAATATCACAAATAATTTGAAAGGCTACGAGCCAGAGATACAAAGAAAGTTTTTTTTTTAAATTATAAATATAAAATTACAACAGACAAACGTTTCGACATCGATCGGGTCATACTCAATGTTAACAAAAGTTTAAATATTAGAAACTGCAAATTATATAAAATTTCTATAACTTAATACGTGTATAAAGTGATGTGAATACGCAATATTTGCTGAAATGCTTGCAAAGACCTAGTTATTCTTGTTAGTCCTTCAATATAATCCAAAACTCAATTGATAATGGCATTTTGCTTGTGTTCTTGTAAACGTTGTTCTTTCTTATAAAAATGTTGAGTCCAAAGTTAAAAATCTCATGGTAGTCGTGAAAGGCCTTGGAAGCATTACAGTAGTGCAGAAGTTAACATAAAAGATCTATAAAACTCGTATAAAATAACCGTAACAATCGAAGATAACACTATTATGCAACTGTGAGGATAAACAAAATTAAAAAAAAAATTAAAATTACCTTTGTAAGTAAAGAGTTTAATTCTCGTTAAAAAGAAAAATTAACAATCGCTTGTAGACTTTCATCTTAGATTGGAGCAAATTGCAATGAAAAAAAGATATGTTTAGACTATGTATCGCCTCACTCGAGACAGACGTATCTCAGACGAATACCACAACACAATAGCAACAGGAGACGAATAGAACAACGGAAAGATGCTGACTGGAAGGGGAATAAGGAAAACAGCTAGAAAGGAGAAAGAGACTGTACGATGTTCGAATATAATTCTGGCAATAATCCGTATCATTTTGTTTGTTAATTCCGTATTTTTGCCTTTTAATATGCACCATTTCCGAAATTAATCTCTTATTATAGGACGGTTCTATGTCCAAGATTTTTACATTGTCGCATTTGAAATTATTGTTCTCCTCAATGCGGTGATTACAAATAACCGATGGAGATTTTGTTTTTTTGTTAATGCCGGAAACGTGCTCATGCAGTCGTGTCTGCAACTGCCTCTTCGTTTGACCACATAACTTACATCATAGTCATCACATGAAATCTTATAGACAACATTTTGTAATGGTTCCAACTTATCTTTCTTTTTTTAAATTAAATTTTTTTTCTAACCTCTTTAACAATCAATAGCGTATTTAAAAAGTAATTCTTCCGTCTGCACAAACTTCCACAGTAAACTGTAATTTGGTATGTAAAGAGTTAAAAGTTCCCAAAATATCATCTACACTCTCAGATGGAGCGACTAAAATAATGTCATTCACATATCGAAAATAAAATAACAACCGACAAGGCAACCTTTTAATCACAATTTCTTCCAAATCCTGCATGACCATATTAGCAATGATTGGAGACAAGGGTGATCCCATAGAAGTCCCAAAGATTCGTTTATAAAGTTTATTATTAAAAGTAAAGAAAGTGGAATTTAAAATCATAGGAAAAGCTATCAAAAATTTATCTAAAAGAATTTTGGTTTTTCTCGATATAAAATCCTATCTACTAACGACACTATCAGATGCCAACTTTATAGGAACAGTTTAGTAAAAAGGGAAACCACATCAAGAGAAATCAGAACGTAGTCAGGTTCAATACTAACATTCTTCAGTTTTTTAATAAGATCAAAACTATTTTTTATGTGGCTAGGAGCTTCCGGTATAGCGTCATTAATAATATTGTGTAAATATAATGATAGATTATATAAAGGGCTATTTATTGATGAGACAATAATTCTAATGCTGCTATCGGTCGCTAATAACCTCCGATATGTGTATAAAAGACGTTGATACATAATCATAGCGGCGGATCTTGATATACAGCAAAGAAAAAAAAGTCTTCTCTCTAGTTAGATATAGTATATATAAAACCCAATAGAGAGTAGCTCCTTACAGTTATCATATCATCTCCAATACTTCCTCTTAATAAAAAACTGTAAGAACTAAACGTATTAGATACAAAGCGGAAGTAAATAAAGAATGTAAACTACATAGCAATTACATCTAAATTTTAACGCCCATCAGACTTCTCAAATTAATAAACCTATTAATATTTAAAGGTTTTGTAAAAATGTCCGCTAATTGAAGTTGTCCATCAATGTGTTCGACATTCAAAGTTTTATCTAGGTATCGTTCTCGAACGAAATAGTATTGAACTTCGATGTGTTTAGATTTTTATGGAATTCATGATTCATGGCTAATTTTACTGCCCCGGCATTATCAACAAACAATGTAGGTTTCCTGATTTTCTTGTTGCAAATTTCACTTGCAAGCAGCAATAGCTTTCTTAGCACCTTCGCTTGCTGATACAAACTACGCTTCCGTAGTAGAAAGCTCTACTGATTTCTGCAGTCTGCTTATCCAGTAAACTGCACCTCCACCAAAAAGCGTTACAAATCTGTTCGTCGAGCGCCTTGTTTTGGGATCTCCGGCAAAGTGTGCATCGGAATATGCCTGCAGGTCGTAATCCATTTTCTTATACAGAATATCGTACTCCTTAGAGAGAGTGCGCAGATATTTTAAAATCCGTTTTACATTGACCCAATCGCCTTTCGTTCGGTTTGTCCATCGAGCGAGCCACCTTCGACACTGCAAAGGCGATATCAGGATGCGTGGCAGTGGCTAAATACATCAGACAGCCCATTACTGACTGATAAGAAACGTTGTTGAATAGAGGAGTATCACTCCCAACTTTACTCAGATCGCTTGAAATAGCCATCGAACGAGCATTCTCCATCTGGAAACGCTCCAGGATCTTCTTGGTGTAAACTTACTAGCTAATAAAGATTCAATCAGCTCTCTTTTCAATCTGCATACCTAAGAAGTTTTGAAGAGATCCTACGGTAATCTTGAAATTGATTTTAGCTTTTGAATGAATTCTTCGATTTCATTTTGATCTAAACCCGCAACTAAATTGTAAATTGTAACTATTAACATGTTACGGTTTTGACGCATATACAGAGAAGGATCCGCAGAACTGATGATCATTCATATTCCTCATGAATTTGTTGAGAATCGAGAATTCCAGCAGCGAGGCGCCTGCTTTAGATCGTATAAACTTTTTCTCAGACAACAAACTTGACCGCTACCGTCATTAAAACCTTCAAATTGATGCATATATATTTCCTCATCAACGTCGCCATATAAAAACACGGTTTTCACGTCGAACTGACTTAGATGCAAGTTTTCAGCGGTTGCAACAGCCAGAACAACACAGATTGTACCATAACGTGCAACAGGAGAGAAAGTCTCGTCATAATCTATTCCCTCTTTCTGAGCACAACCTTTGACTAATCTAGCACGATATCGATTGTACCTATCGTGTTCATTAACGTAACCGACCATTTTACCAGGAACACTCTTGTTATCAAACTTTGATCGAAATTGACTTGGAATATAAACTTAGGATTCCGTTCCGAACACGCGCAGATCAAGGTTATTCTTCGACTTCATTCTAGTCCATAGCTCGTAGGGAATTTTATCAGCTACAGACGATTTTCCAGTACTATTGATCACTCTCTGCCATCTCAACAACGTAAACCCACAGTTTCTAGGCAAATTGCTGACGGACAACATCAACCGAGCAAGCTCAACTGCATGTCGATTGCTCTGTTCAGTCACTCCATTTTGCTCAGAAATGTAAGGAATCGACATCTCGAATTTAATGCCTTGTTTCTCCAAAATTTCTCTAACGCGTGAGCAGTCGAACTCGCCTCCGCCATCACTTCAAAAGATCTTGACTCTATGACCAAGAGCGGGGGTGATCCCGATTGATCACGGCTCGATTGGACACCACCAATCACAGCGACCGGTGCTTAGGAACTTTGTAATTTCAAGCGCTGTGAGTGGCTCGTGTCCAATTGAGCCGTGTCCAACTGGGTGCCACTCCCAAGAGCGTCACATTTATTTAAAAAAGATTCCAAGCATGAAGCGACCTCGTCTTTTCTCTTGAGAAAGTAAATCCGACGATACTTGCTAAAATTGTCCTTAAACGTAACAAAATATTCAAAACCATGCAGAGACGTCGAACTTCGACCACAGAATGAATCTGTTCACCTACAGACTTGGGACGATTCTTTCGTGAGACGAACTGTAAACGATGCGCTTTTCCTTTCGCACATCCCTCGTAGAACTCTCCGGTTGTTGACCAACTACGACTCCGATGTGTTCAAGATCTTGTACATATGTCTCTTGTCTTGATGTCTTATGCGTTCATGCCAAATCTGTATAAAAAAAGTTTCCGAAACAGTTGCCAAGCTGACTTGCACTGGATTATCTGGAACACGAATTCGTATGATCATTATGTAGTTGCTGTTCTGCCACTTACCAGTTGCAACTAAATTGTCATCATTCTGTGTACATTCTGACAGACTTATTATCGAAGACCGATGTCACTCCATTTTTAGAAATCTGCTTAACTGAGAACAGATTTCTCACAATCTCAGGAACATACCACGCCGACGTAAGATGACCAGGAATCCACTGACCGTTGACCTTCATCGCAATATTGATCTGATCTTCACCAAGTGCTTGAATGTAACGATTATCACTTTGAGATTCGTAGGAGTAGCAAACTTGGTATACGTCACGAAATGTTGCTTATTCGCAGTCATATGTTTTGATGCGCCCGAATCGCAAATCCAGGTGTTCGGTTGAATATTATTACATGTGGCTATGAAAGTACCATCCTGTTTATTTTGCTTTGACTCATTCTGCTTCAATTGTGATCCTGATTTTTTGCTTTTTTTCTCATTGTCAGCTTTCTTTTTAATACAAACACTAGACTTGTGACCTTCTTGTTTACAGTAATAGCATCAAATACAATCAAATTTTAAGCTCGTTTTCTCAACAGAATTAGCGTAATTCTTGCGCTAACCTTTTCGACTGTGCTGCCTAGTTTCGAACTGTAGAACGCCGTTTTATCGTTATTTTCTCTCGACTCTCTTTCCATCATCTGAAGGTGTTCAACAAGAAGCTTCGTCGATCGCTTTTCCTTCGTAATTTTTGCTCAAATGTTAATCAGGAATTTGTAATTGACCCCAGCGGTTCGCATTATTCGATAATTCAATATCGATAAACTAGGGGAGACCGAGGACAAAAGTAACATTTTGAAGTGTTATAACAGTTAAAATATAATATTTACATTAAAGAAAGTATATAACTTTAGATGTAGAATTTATTTAGCTATAAAATTTTCTTTGATTCAATTCTTCAATGTAACTAGAAAAAAGTTACGTTTTCTTAAAGACTATGAGGAATTTTGTTACAACCGTCCCAACCCCTGGGACGATTGTAACAGTAGAGAGGGACAATTGTGCCATACTATTTATAAATAAAATAATGGTTATTTTATTGGTTTTATTAATAAAAATACATAATAAAGAAAGGCTCAAATAATTCAAATAAAACAAAACAAATCAGAAGAGCTACGAGCCAAAACAAAACAAATTTTAACGTATATATGATACAGTTGACATTAAGTAAAATAAAAGTAAAAACAAAATAAAAATATGTATACATTAAACTAAAAATATGTCTACATTAACTAACGTTTCGACCACCTTCATTTTCAAAGTTATAAACAAGTATGTATATGAAAGCCAGTGTTGCCAAGTTGGGGCATTTTCCCCTAAATTTGGGGGATTTTCATCTCTATACCAGGGATTTTTTGGGGGAACAAAAAGTTTAGGGGAATTTTTAGGGGGCCGGCATGCCCCTCTTTTTGCTACTAATAGCGGTCCATGCCCGCGGTCGTTATAAAACAAATCACGAACGACTGTAACGTCTACAGAAATTGCTGCAATGTCTACACAAAAGCTCTAGAAATAGTTGTAAATTTTAATAAAATATGGATAAGAAGAAATACTCGCAAACATATAATAAAGCGTGGGAAAAAGATCCAAATTTAAGTACGTAATTAATATATCTCTAACTAATTTTCTTGACACATCAATTACATTGTTCATTGAGTTCATTCAGATGTTATTAATAAATCATATAGTATAATAATTATTATAAATGTTATGATTATGTATAATCTAACTGATTTTATAAAACATTTCATATATTTAAATATTTATCAAAAATTAATCAAAATAAAAAAATTCGTGTACTAATGATTCACACAATACAAAATTCTCCTGAATTAAGTAATTTAAATTGACATAAAAATTACATTTTATAGCATAGCTTGCACCTGATCCAACAGGATGTATCACACGAGCATTTTGTAAATACTGCAAGTGTACTCTAATTGCTCATAAAAAGGATTTACTTAACCACAATACCAGGTATGTAAATATGAAACCGGAATTTACCAATAGATGGCCATAGCTGTCAATGTAGTTGCCGTCAGACCGCGTCATTAACGCCATTTCCTTGTTCTGACATTTGACAAAGGTTTTCAACTCACAACAATACAAGTTTCATACAACAGTATAGTTTGTAATAGCGATGAACATGTCGAATTTTGTTTGTGCCTGGAAACTACGATTTGCGGACAGCATTGATTTTCTGTTACCATTTGAAGAAAACTGCTGCAGAATCGCATCGAATACTTGTCAAAGCTTACGGTGAGCATGCCCTTGGTAAATCACAGTGCTTTGAGTGGTTTAAAAAATTCAAAAGTGGCGATTTTGGCGTGAGAAACGAAGAACGTGGAAAACGACCGAAAAAGTTTGAAGACATCGAATTGCAAGCATTGTTGGATGAGGATGACGCTAAAACTCAGCAACAACTCGCCGATCAATTGAATGTGACACGAGAAGCTGTCTCCATACGTTTGAAATCCATGGGAAAGATCCAGAAGATGGGAAAATGGGTTCCACATGAACTGAATGAAAAACAGCAGGAAAACCGAAAAACCACTTGCGAAATGCTGCTCGCCAGGTAAAAAAGAGTCATTTCTCCATTGAATTGTGACTGGCGATGAAAAGTGGATATATTTTGAGAATCCTAAGCGTAAAAGATCATGGGTAACTCCAGGCGAACCATCGACATCGACTGCAAGGCCAAATCGCTATGGACGGAAGACAATGCTTTGTGTTTGGTGGCATCAGAAAGGTGTGATCTATTATGAGCTGCTAAAACCTGGCGAAACCTTTAATACTGAGCGCTACCGAAAACAAATGATCAATTTGAATCAAACTATGCGTGAAAAACGACCGGAATATCAAAAGAGGCAACACAAAGTGATTTTGCTTCATGACAATGCACCACCACACACAGCAAAACTGGTCAAGGAAACGATTGAGGCGTTTGGTTGGGAAATACTTTCGCATGCGGCTTACTCGCCAGACTTGGTTCCGTCCGATTACTATTTATTTGCATCGATGGGACACGCACTTGCTCAGCGGCGCTTCACTTCTTACGAAGATGTACGAAAATGGGTAGATGACTGATTTGGTTCAAAAGAGCAATTTTTTTGGCGTGGCTTCCACAAATTGTCAGACAGATGAGAAAAATGTATAGCTAGCGATAGGCAATACTTCGAATAAAATATTTTTTATCATTTTCATGCAATAAACGTGTATTTTCTATTAAAAAATTCCGGTTTCATATTTACATACCTGGTATTTCTTCAAAACATAAACGACATATTAAACTTGACAAGGAAGTTAAATTAAATAAATATATCAATTTGATCTCGAATTTAACAAATACGCAAAAAAAGCAGAATTAAAATTAAGTATATTTATTGCAGAACATTCATCAATAGACACAGTTAATCATTTATATGAATTACTTCCGAAGATAGATTCAAATTCCACAATATTATATATCTAAGTTAAAAATGCATAGAACTAAATGTACAATGTTACTAAAAAATGTTATTGCGCCTTGTATGCTTCTCGAGTTAGTAGAAGATATAGGTGACTCTTTGTTTTCCATTATTGTCGATGAGAGTACTGATCTTAGTTCTGATAAAGTTCTGTGTAATGATAAGATATTATTCTGTAAAAAGAAAAGAAATTATTACTACATTTTATAGATTAATATTATTAGAGAGATGTGATGCAAGAAAGCCTGTATACCGTTATAAAACAGCAATTATAATCTGATAAATAATAATCTGATATTAAATAATTTAATTGATGTTGGTGTGGATGGTGCTAATGTAATGGTAGGACGACATCATTCTTTTGTAACTCTTTTAAAAGAAGAAATCCCAGATGTTGTCATAATAAAATGCATATGTCATTCTCTCCATTTGTGCGCAGAAAAAGCTTGCCAAATGCTTCCTAAACGTTTAGAATTTTTTGTAAGAGTTCATAACTATTTCTCTCATAGTCCAAAACGTATAACGGAATAAGGAATCTGTACTTACAGTTGAAAGGCGAAATTCCAAATAAAGTAACAAAATTGTCGGGAACGAGATGGTTAGCTCGAAATGCAGCTATACGTACTATATTATCACAATGGAATGCTATGTATCTTTTTTTTAAAAAAGCCATGTTAGAAGACAGATGTTGTATGGCAGAACAATTATATTTAATAATGGATTGCCCGGCTTATAAAGCATACTTAGTATTTTTAAGAGACAACTTGGATGTTATATGTCGAACAAATATGCTTTTTCAAAATGAAAATATTAATCCATTTTTGTTATTCGAAGATATCTTTATGTTGTTCAAGAACATATTACAGAAAATCGTTGTGCCCAGACAATTGATTAATGAATTGATTAATGATGTACAGTTAATAGACTTTAATTTTGAACAGTATACCATGCACATAGACTCTGTAGCTTACGGATATGACTTTGAAATTATAGCTAAAACAATGAAAAAAGAAGATATACTAGATGTAAAATTAAAATGTAAACAAGTTTTAATAACTATTTGCAAAGAAATTCAGAATAGACTTACATCAAATATTAATATCCTTCAAAAAATTAGAATTTTTATGTCTGAAGCTACATCTCAAAAGAAAAGCCAAATAAGAGATATAGTATTGCAGTTTCCAAGATTTTCTGTAGAGCATTGCCAATCAGAATGGGACTTAATTGCTAATAAAGTATGGAATAAAATTGAGAATTATGAAGCATTTTGGTCAGAAGTATATGATGATAAAAACAGTGTAGGAAAACAACGTTTTAAAAATATCAGCCGATTAGTATTAGGATTACTTTCATTACCAATTTCCAATGCAACCGTAGAAAGAGCATTTTCCACTTATAATATAATAAAATGTAAATTAAGAAATCGACTTTCTATTGACATGGCAGAAGCTATAATGAGAGTAAGATATTATTTAAAATATAAAACCATTACTTGTGTAGATTTCGAACCAACTACATCCATGATCGAAAAATGTAACTTATCAATGTACAATGATTTTGATATTTCCAATAATGCAGAAATCGTAGAATTATTTGAAGCAATATAATAGGTTTGTTCGCGTTGTTTGCATTTTTTACATTCAGCATCTTCGCTTTCTCTCATTTTAATGCCCAAATATACGTCTATCTCATTTTAGGTGCAAACATTTTTGGAGATTTCAAGCAACGCGAACAGACCTAATGTTTTATGCATAATATATTTTATGGAATATATATATATATATGTATATTTTTTATATGCGTGTATGTTACAATAAAATATATGATTTATGATATATCAAGTTTGTTATATATTTTTGGTAATTATCCAGAAGACGATTTCCATTTTCACTTTCAATAAAATTATGCTCATTTGTTTTTACGTGAAATAGCGTTTTTTTTTCTTTTAATTATTTTTTCGTGCAGCCCGACTATTGGGGGAAAATTTAGGGTATTTGTTTCTAGTTATTAGGGGATTTTGGGGGATTCTAAGATATGTTTTAGGAGACACCTTTCAAAATTACTTGGCAACACTGATGAAAGCGGTTGACTACAATAAATTAACATAGATCACTAATTATAGAAGTATAATGAAATTTATTAAAAATAGACCTTCGTTGTTCAGACTTGATTTCAGTTATATATAGTCGACGGAAGGTAGATCCAGGATTTAGGCCAAACATTCAAATATCGCTGAGTATCCAACAATGAATAGATGTAGTTGTCAAAAACTAAAACCTGGATATACGCTATGGGCGATTACAAAAAATATTCGCCAAATATAAAAAAGTCGCTGATAATGCTATTAAGCAAGCCGAAGTAACAGTCCTTCTTTCAAAATCCAGATTCTACAGTATAAAATTGTATAACTGATCCCAGGCATCGATGTTACTATTGTCCCCTAATGGTATTTTATGATTCATAGTAAATTTTTTAAGTAAAAATCACATAAAAATCAACTCAAATGTGAAAAACATTAACACAGATAATCATTAAAACATATTAAGATAATACATTATATCTTTGTTATAAAGAAAAAAAAATATTTTGAATTTTGTGCACGCAATAACCCATGTACGATTTTAAAACTGGGCCAACATCGGGCCAATGTCAGCTGCCAACTTCCG
>NW_017300150.1:256150-257662 GCF_001594075.2 Trachymyrmex cornetzi
TGAAATTTGATATTTAAATTAATTTCGAAAAACACACTTACCTTGAGAGATTCGAACCTAGGATCTCTGGATCATGAGTCTCCTACCTTACGTAATAGATCATTCCTTCAGCTGATAAATTAATAACTTATAGTACATTTAAGTTTGCCGACAGTTATTAATCAAACATGGCGCGACGTCGGCCCAACCTACATTAGCCGACACTTACTCAATGACGACATTTGACAAATGTCTGGCCAACGTTGGCACTATGTTGGTAACTGGTTGTTACGCCAACCTCGGCGCGACGTCGGCACAGGCTAAATTAGCCGACTCTTATTCCAAGACAACTTCAGGCCACGGCCGGGCCAAGGTTGGGTCAACGTTGGCAGTATGTCGGCAACCGGTGGTGACGCCAATCACGGCGCGACGTCTGCCCAACGTACGTCAGCCGACTCTTACATATTGACGAAGCTCGGGCCAACGTTGGCTGCACGTCGGCAACCGGTGGTCACGTCAATCACGGTGCGACGTCTGCCCCACGTATGTTACCAGACTCTTACTTATTGATGAAGCTCGGGCCAATGTTGGCAGCATGTCGGCAACCGGTGGTCACGCCAATCACGGCGCGACGTCTGCCCAACGTACGTTAGCCGACTCTTACTTATTGACGAAGCTCGGGTCAACGTTGGCAGCATGTCGGCAACCAGTGGTCACGCCGAACACGACGCGAAGTCGGCCCAACGTACGTCAGCCGACTCTTACATATTGACGAAGCTCGGGCAAACGTTGGCAGCATGTCGGCAACCGGCGGTCACGCCAATCACGGCGCGACGTCGGCCCAACGTACGTCAGCCGACTCTTACATATTGACGAAGCTCGGGCCAACGTTGGCAGCATGTCGGCAACCGGCGGTCACGCCAATCACGGCGCGACGTCGGCCCAACGTACGTCAGCCGACTCTTACATATTGACGAAGCTCGGGCCAACGTTGGCAGCATGTCGGCAACCGGCGGTCACGCCAATCACGGCGCGACGTCGGCCCAACGTACGTTAGCTGACTCTTACTTATTGACTGGAGGCTACCGTCGGGCCAATTCACCAGTCAAAGGAATTCCTTTGACTGGTGAATTGGCCCGACAGTGGCCTGAAGTTGTCTTGAAATAAGAGTCGGATAACAACCTGGGGCGACGTCGCACCGAGATTAGCGAGACAATCTGATACCCACGTACTACCAACGTTGGCCCGAGCGTCGTCAGTAAGTAAGGGTCGACTAACGTACGTTGGGCCGACGTCGAGCCGAGATTGGTGTGACAACCGATTGCCGACGTACTACCGACGTTGGTCCGAGCGTTGTCAGTAGGTAAGGGTATGCTAACGTACGTAGGGCCGACGTCGCGCCGTGATTGGCGTGACCACCGGTTGCCGACATGCTGCCAACGTTGGCCCGTGCTTCGTCAATAAATGAGAGTCGCCTAACATTCGTTGGGCCGACGTCGAGCCGTGATTGGCGTGACCACCGGTTGCCGACAT
>NW_017300150.1:257885-259954 GCF_001594075.2 Trachymyrmex cornetzi
GTAAGAGTCGGCTAACGTACGTTGGGCCGAGGTCGCCCCGTGATTGGCGTAACCACCGGTTGCAGACATGCTGCCAACATTGGCCCGAGCTTCATCAATAAGTAAGAGTCTGGTAACATACGTTGGGCAGACGTCGCACCGTGATTGGCGTGTCCACCGGTTGTCGACATACTGCCAACGTTGACCCAACCTTGGCCCGGCCGTGGCCTGAAGTTGTCTTGAAATAAGAGTCGACTAACTTAGCCTGTGCCGAGGTTGGCGTAACAACCAGTTGCCAACATAGTGCTAACGTTGGCCAGACATTGGCCAAAGGTCGTCATCGAATAAGTGTCGGCTAATGTACGTCGGGCCAACGTCGCACCGTGTTCGATTAATGACTGTCGGTTTGCCGTGAATTCGCCAACGTCGGCCCAACGTTCAACATCGGGTGAGAGTCGGCAAACCTTACCTGGGAAAAGTTACTTGATGCATGAAAAAAGTAATTTTTGCTTCTGCATTCGTGCACGTTCCGCGAAAATCAGCATGTAACGAACGATTCAATGCCTATCAGTTTATAGAATTTTACCACGCGGCCACATACATATATCTGTTATAATTTAGGAAATATTGACGATGTTGCTATTGTCCCGTGTTACTTTTGTCCCCGGTCTCCCCTACTACCTTCGTTCTCAACATTTAACTGCTGATTAATGTCGATGAAAATGTTAGACATTGCAGCTACAAAGTTCTTTACGGGCTCGGCAGGATCATGACGTTTCTCAAAAAACTCATTTAGCAGTACGTACAAGCGTTGAGTATTAGACTGTTCATAAACAAGGATTGACCACATTTCCTTCGGATTCGTCATTCGCGTCTAATAATATATGAATCGCTGGCTCAGAACAATCTGACGTCGCAATAATTATCGGCGCACGAAAACTTTCCGTTCGCCATTTCACCAATTTCTTTTGTTCATTATCTAATAACTCACGTTCAGTGCCATCATCGTTGGTGAGTTTCACCGGACACGATCGATAACAATTGACACCAAGTCAAACTGAGAAAGATACAATGAAATAGTCCATTTCCAATCTTTCCAATTTTCTGCATCTCGTAGCTTTTCGATTCGATGCGTGTCGAGTTGTAGATCATCACTGCCGCTTTCGGGGTGATCCCGATTGACCACGGCTCGATTGGACACCACCAATCACAGCGACCGGTGCTTAGGAGCTTTGTAGTCTCAAGCGCTGTGAGTGGCTCGTGTCCAATTGAGCCGTGTCCAACTGGGTGCCACCCCCGCTTTCGCACGTTGCCATTGCAGCACTTTTCCGAAAAGATTTTTTTTTGCGCAATTCAACTTATAGCGTTTTCGGCCCGATCGGGTTTGCACCAACCTGGGTTGGATTAATCTTTCCTATTGGTTGACGTCACCTGCTCTACCAATAGGAGAGCACAAAACGCCATTAATCCAACCCAGGTTGTTGTAAACCTGGCCGGGCCGAAAACGCTATTAGTCTACGCGTCTTTACTCT
Organism: Trachymyrmex cornetzi; assembly: GCF_001594075.2. NCBI lineage: Eukaryota > Metazoa > Arthropoda > Insecta > Hymenoptera > Formicidae > Trachymyrmex > Trachymyrmex cornetzi. Next base: position 259,397 of record NW_017300150.1, read on the forward strand.
TTGCGCAGTGACACATACGTGCCTGAGCCCATAACATGTTGTAGAGAACGAGGCAGTGGTTAATGAATCGAACTAGAAGTTTTATTCTTATCAAAAATAAACAGAACACAGTTACAAAAGACGTTGATACATAACCACAGCAGCGGACATATTAATTGATATACAACAAAGAAAAGAAAAAAAATATTTCTCTTTTCTAGTTAGACACAGTATATATAATATAAAACCCAATAGAGGACAGCTCCTTACAGTTCTACTATTATCATATCATCTTCAACATTATATTCAAATATCACCCAAATACATCCTTATATATGATCGTGTTATTTGGATACTTTATGTTAGTAGGAATAGTACACGGATTCTAACCCATGGGGCTAGAGGGGAGCGCGGGGTGCGGGGGATACTCGTAGGCGAGGGGAAGCGTAGCGCGGGGATTCTTCGGTGGCGGGGGTATGACGTCATGCGGAATGGCAGTATAGGCCAGTCAAATTAAAGGAAAATCGACGTTATAAAAGAAAGTGAAGGGAACAGGGGTTTTTTTAGTGGGTCTTGAAA
>NW_017300150.1:260157-261097 GCF_001594075.2 Trachymyrmex cornetzi
GATAGTTTTCGAGATATCGAACGAGAAAGGAAAATTTTGTAGTAAAAATTTTACTTTTTTGCTTAAAACTAATTACGGTCGCGAGATATGGAAAAATTATGTAAGAGAAAGTTGTAGACAACAAAAAAACGAACATTTTACCCTTTTTAATCGTTTCATTTAGTTCAAAATTGCGCCTTGTAGAGCGCGCCAAAGTTGCAAGTCAACGTTACCGCGCCATAATAAGAGGAAACATTTGTTTAGCGCAACCGTGAAAAGTATTTTCTATATCATGTACTACAAATAACGCAAATAAATGTAAACGAACATAATCAAAAGTACGTTTACAATAAAATAATTAATAACAAGAACAACAATAATAATAATAATAATAATAATAATAATAATAATAACGTTCCAATAAAATAGTATATTCTTACAAATTTTAATGAAAATTAATTATCATATGATAATGAATTACAGTAATGAAGATTATTTAGTAAAAAATAATAGTCAATTATGTATTTTCATAAATAAATGAATTACATAGTAAAAATAACGTAATAAAATCGTGATATTTTAAAATACTGTTTCGTGCGTTCGAACGACGATGATGACGACAGGGAACACCCGAACCTTGTCAACGATGGAAAATACGTCAAGAATGAAAAAGATTACGACGACGAAGACGAGGAAAACGACGATCTAGCACATTGTTCAAAGTGTCCTCGATATGAATTATAACGTAATAATTACTTCATACATTATGTTTTACTGTATTTAAAAAAGCAATAAATGTTCACACTTTCATATATTTTTCTTTCCGTAGATAACTTTTTTAGATCCTTATATTACATTCATTACTAACACAGTTCATTTAGAATTTTAATTCGAACGATTTCAACTGTACTCTGTCACGTATTCTTCAATACAACGGTAAGTGTCATTTTTTTACAGATCC
>NW_017300150.1:261572-261908 GCF_001594075.2 Trachymyrmex cornetzi
CCTCGTAGCTTCAATAGCAGCCGAGTTATCGCCATTTTAATAAAAAAACACGTTTTTGAGCCCCCTTAAAGAAGCTCAAGGTTTACAGGGGTGCAAACTTGGGGTTAAGCTCTCCTTGACCCCTTTTTCAAGACCCACTAAAAAAACCCCTGTTCCCTTCATTTTCTTTTATGAATATGCTATTTGACTGGCCTAGTAAGACATCACAGATTTTGGGGACTGCAGTCATGTACAAGAAAACAAAAAACATCACAAAAAAAAGGAAATATTGCCATGAACAAAAAAACAATACAAAAACAAATAGTTATAGAACGAAAAGTGTTACAAAGGGTATAT
>NW_017300150.1:261923-265348 GCF_001594075.2 Trachymyrmex cornetzi
AGATATAACGTAATGTAATTTTTCTATAGAAACAATATTTATTAATTATTTTAAATACCTAAATACAACCAAGTTTCACAATTAATCCATTGAGAGTAGCTAAGCAAGGCGAGTTCCAACCCATGGGGCTAGTGGGGTGCGGAGGCGCCGGGAAGGTCCCCGATCGCCTCGGCTGTCGCCGCCGCGGACCCCGCGCCCGTAAAAGTACGACATCCTTTTTTCTTATAACGTATATTCTACAATGAATTATTTTATACTAGCGCGTTGAGGCAAAGGATGGGGAGTGAAATAAAGTAGTGCATATATATGTGTGTGATATGTATGTGAGAAGAAATCATAATTTTTTAAATTAACAATTTTTTTATTTATATTTTTTTACATAATTTTTTTCTTACGCACAAAAAACTACAGCTAACAGTTCGCAGTCGACGAGCTGATTTTTATCAAAGTAATCGCTAGCGCATATTACATTTGGTGTATCTTTAGCATCCGTTACAGTGGATGCGATATTTGAGAATCGTGTAAACTTTGTATCGATTTTCTCGACGATACCAATCAATTGATCGAATGCTAATTCAATGCATTTATCTAACAATAAGTTGAACATAAACAATATTGTTGATTCAGTCATCATTAAACATACGTCGGATGATTCCAAGCATACAATTTTAGCATTTTCAATCGTACTGAATCGGACAGTCAGCGGTCCAACGTTAATAGAATTGCCCTTCTGGTGATTTCAAAGGCAGTTTTGAATGTTCCAACGTTGTTGATAGAGTCCTATCCATGCTTCGATAGATAGTATTAATTCATTTCCACGATTATCTCCTATTGCAATCTCCACGTAGTTCGGTGAGCTAACGTTGATATCAATATCTAGAAATTTGTACCCCGTACGTGTCAATGCATACTTCCTGTCTAGTATGCGAACCGCATGATGCACGGGCGCGCTATAGAAAAATATAAAAGAAATATTAAATAATTAATTGAATAGTTAACTTGAAAAAGTATAAAAATGGGAGATTCTTAAACTTACTTGGCACATCTTTTCGTAAATGATAGAGTTTCATCATTATTCTGAAATGGAACGTAATAATTTTTTCATGTGTTGCTTCCTACGGAGTACATTGCTGCTGCTGCTACTGCTTCTGCAGCCGTTGGACTTTTCGTACAAGCGGGAATCGGAAGACTGATCGCATTCTCGTAAATTGTGATACTTCGTATATGGTGTTACTTCTAAAATTGAAGAAGGGACAGGCAGTCCCCATTTTTCCAAGAATTTCAAACGTGTCGCAACACGCTGTATCGCGTCTTTCTACATATTTTCTTTGTCATGAGTTTATACATACGTTTATACATACGTTTATACATACGTTCATATACACGTTCATACATACGTTTAGACATACATACGTTCATACATAAGTAGATATACAAGGGGGGTTCTGGACCATGGATACAGCCGCCTGGCTGCCACCAGGCGGCGCTGGCGTCGCGGTCGCGAGAGGAACTACGGCGCGGGGGTGGAGGGGAGAGGATGGAGAAGACATGCTTGATGGCGAGGGGGAGGAGGGGAGAGGTGGGGGAAGGTCCCGACGCTATCGGTGTTTACATAAACACTAGTAGCAATAATACGTGCCACCATGCTATAACACCATGTATCATTGGGACCCTACTTATGTGAACGACAAAATTTTTATTCACATATTATTACATCGAGTTTTTCTTCTTGCGTATTAAAAACTAAAGCCAATAGCTCGCAATCGACGAGCTGATGTTTGTTAAAGAAGTGGCTATCGCGTATAGCATTTTCGGACGCGATGTTGGAGAATCGCGTATACTTGACATCAAGTACCATATCGACGAATCGAACTAATCGTTCGAACGTTACATCGATACATCCGAAAAACGCGAACATGCGGCGTAGCGTCGTTTCGGTCATCATCATGCGTACTGACGAAGAATCGAGGCGTACGAGCGTAACATCGTGCAAATTCTGATGGCTAGCAGTCCAACGCTTATAAAGTTGTCCTTGTATTCGTTTCGCAGCATCTTGTAAATATTTCAATCCGGCTATCAAATGTTACCATTATGCGCATTATTGAGATATTAAGCAGCGCTGCCGCGTGCGCGCTATCTCATATACCAACCATCTTTCTCTCGATGCATTATGCCGCCCGTTGCGACTAATGTGCATTCTATACTTACGATCTTTTCTCTCATTGCAGCTTCCTATGTGATCCCTTTTACTTATTCTCATACGCAAAATATATACATATACATATATATTTTTTTATTTATATTGTACTTATTCGATTATATTCTAATAATGCTTTTAAAGCGAGCGCAGCGATATTATCGGACGCGATGATATCATCGATCACGATGATGCTGTCGGCACATGTGATATAATACTACGAAGAAAGTAGGAAGGAAAAAAAGGAATAAATATCGCAAAGACGGAAGGAATGAATAATTTTCAAACGCTGAGACATACAATTTAAATATTCGTTTATTTTCCATATACTATGTATTATTATCCATAGTGTAACTAATAATTCACATTTAATATTTGAATTTTTATCATAAATCTTACGCTAGGTGTTTGCCACATCGTATTTGTTATTTGATGCGTCTCGCGATAACATCAATGTAATTTAATACAACAAAAATGCGACGTTTGTAATTCCGCAAGCTTCGACGGCTTTATTAGATTTATCGTAATCAAAGATTTTTCAAGAACATGCCGCGACAAGTCACAACATGTCACGACATGTTTGGCGGTGACATTATTGATGCGATTTGATATAAATACGACGTTTCCAAATAGTGTACATGTCACGTGACTAGATTTTTCACGAACATTCGGCATATCACAACATGTTCGAATGGTGACATCATCATCAATGTAATATGATACAAATATCACGTGACCAAGTAAATGGTATAAAATGAGAAGATTTAGACACACCGCGTCATTAGTCAACGCAACCGATAACATGGAGAGCGATTTGATAGAGGAAGCGGTCCAGCTGAATACTAGAAAAGAGTATGAGGACAGTAAGCTCAGTCGAATATTAACTTAATCGCTCGCGAGGGGCGAAGTGCTGCCCGAATTACTATCATTGGTGCGGAGTTCTCGCGATCAAGTGCGTACCACCAGCTGGCGGTCCAATTTCACCATCCCGTCTAAGGGAATCGCTGAGAAGCCAAATCCGACCGCTGATCCTGCGAGGACTCCTCCCACAAGGACTCATTAGACTTTCTCTCTCTCTCCGCCAAAACCGTGAGTAACTATTTCTTCCGCGAGGATCTAAAATTCGCACACACCCTCTCTTTTTTTTTGCAATCGCTTAAGACTCACCTCTCTATAATTATTTATAATTCTCTACCGTGCTCTTCCCTTTTCTTCTTTCACACTTATT
>NW_017300150.1:266018-272097 GCF_001594075.2 Trachymyrmex cornetzi
TTCTTTAATTAGCTAAACAGATCATGATTTTATTAGTATTAATAAAGTGCAATAGTTAGTTTCTGAGAAATAAGGGAGTGTCACTTTAGGAGATCTATGTCAGTATCGGCGACTTTCCTCTAATAGTAATTATTATTATTCACTGTCTTCCGATTCCGTATCGCTCAAGTGTAAGTCATGTGGTATGCCTCTTATTTGCTATTTCTTAAATGAAAGTCTATAACAAATATGCAGAAGACATTTAAAAAATCTTATCTAGCAATGCAGCGTGGATATGCTAAAACGATAATTATCAGTATTTGGAAATTTTTCAGTAACTCTTATTGAATTCATCTCTTTTTGAAGTTGCTCCACATCTGGTATATATCGACGCCAGCGATCGTCAACTAATTTTATGACGATCGTCAACTATTTTCATGACGATCGTCAACACACAACTCCCACGCGACGATTCTCCACGCGCGACATGGAAGTGAGCACGAACCGCGAACGTCCGGGTCCTAGTAGTCTCATTATTAATATGAAAAATTTGGATTTATTAGAAACATGGATTTCCAGTCAGAAATCAGAAAAATCAATAAATGTTTTAATGAAAATTCAGTCACTTTTAAATATTGCTGTGTGTACCGACTCAGTTTATGAGAAAATCAAGAAAATAAGTGAAGTTTATTGCCTAGCAATAGGTAAAAAGTGGAAAGATTGTTCACGTAACAAAAATTATCTGTTGCAAAGACATCATGAGTGGCTAAATAAAGAAATTCAACTTTCTGACATTTTACTCGAAGAAACATCAATTCCAAATGGATTACAACAACCAGGAGGTAGACGAAGATTACAATAACCAGGAGGTAGACGTGGTAGACCACAGGTATCATTTGAAAAAGCTTCATCAAAAACGAAAAGGAGACGTGTTCAAGATTTAATCATTTCAAGATCATCTGACGAATTTCATTTGGCTGCCGCATTATCGCAAGGAACTTCCAATACTTCAAATCAGACACATCATAATTTATCTCCACAAGATTTAATTGCATTATGTTTAGATTTAGGCCTTTCGGAAAGAAAATATCTTACTCTTAGAAGTTTTATTAATGCTTTACATAAAAACTGTTTTCCCTCTGTAAAGATTCTTAGACAGATGAAAAGATCATTTTTGCCTTCATCAATATCTGTGACAGAACTGTCTGCTGAGATAGGCTTGCAAGATCTTCTCAATATAACTACCGATAGTATTTTAAAAATGGTAGATATTGAGGACACTACCAACGTAAAGCTTATATGTAAATGGGGATTCGATGGTAGCTCGGGACACAGTATTTATAAACAGAAATTTACTGAAAGTTCATCTCATTATACACATGAATTTATGTTTTTAATTGCTTTCGTACCACTTAAATTAGTAGATATCAGAAGTAACAGAGAGTTATAGGTAAATTTTCGCCCTTCATCTAAATTTTTTTGCCGCCCAATTAAATTTATATTTATGAAAGAAAATGAGAAATTAGTGAGGGAACAAGAATCTCTCATGATTTTCAAAATTGAAAATCTTTCCCCTTAAATAATTAATTCGGGTGATAATAATGTGCAAATTAATTTTCAATTACATTTTACTATGTTAAATGGTAGTGTTAGTAATATTTTATCTAATACTAATGCGACTTCTAAATGTTATGTATGTGGAGCAACTCTAAAAGAAATGAACTCAATAAGAGTTACTGAAAAACTTCCAAATATTAATAATTATCGTTTTGGCTTATCTACGCTACATTGCTGGATAAGATTTTTTGAATGTCTTCTGCACATTTCTTATAGAATTCCATTTAAGAAATGGCAAGTAAGAGGTGACGAGCATAAACAAATATTTGAGCATACGAAAAAGCAAGTGCAAGAAAATTTTAAATCTCGGTTAGGTCTCATTGTAGATAAACCAAAACCAGGATATGGTTCCAGCAATGACGATAACACTGCACGGAGGTTTTTCATTAACTCTGAAATTAGTTCTCAAACTACTGGCATCGATAAAAATTTAATAGATATGTTTTATTTAATTTTAAGAGTAATATCTAGTGGTAGGAAAATAGATACAATTAAATTTAAAACACTTTTGCAAGATACTCGAGAATTGTATTTGGCTTTATACAATTGGTACTATATGCCAAGTAGTGTACACAAAGTGTTAATACACGGATGTGATATAATAGATAGTTTTGACTTACTAATAGGATTACTTTCTGAGGAAGCTTTAGAAGCCAGACATAAGGAATGCAGAAAATATAGATTGCATCACATTCGTAAGATAAGTAGAGAGGCTACAAATAGGGATCTCATCAATGCGCTTATACTTTCCTCAGATCCTATAATTTCAAATAATAGAAAAAGCACTTCCAAAATATCTAGAGATATTTCTGATATTCAGGAATATTTGTTAAATATAGATCAACCAAGAAGCATATCAAATGAGTTAGGCATACCACATAATTTAGACTTGAGCGATACGGAATCGGAAGACAGCGAATAATAATAATTATTATTATTATATTAATTATACATAAATGTAAAATATTTGTAATTTCTAGTATTGATTGTGTTCTCACACATGTTATGGTTTAAACTAAGATTCTTATTGTTAAATATTTTATCATGATATTAAAATTTTTTTCTCAAATACATGTTTTTTCTATAATGTAATATTAAGTTTTGTGTCTTATTACACTCAAAAAAGTATTCTTGCAGTTATAGCGAAAATTATCTAAGTACGAAAAATTAGCTAAAATAGATAAATTTCTAGCAAGTACTGCAATATTGGATATGTATTGCATCTAATTACATAGATGACAGAGATAGAATTTAGATTTGTACTATAAATTCTTTGTATATGATACAAATTTTCTATCAGATACAAAAAACAGCGATAATTCTAGCTGGAGCAGCAAAATATTTTTTCAGTGTAGATAATTAAGATACAGTAATATTAACATAATTATTTGTTAATGATGTCGAAGATTAATGTGAATTCTTTTTATATTGAAAACACACTTAAATAACTATTTATATATGAGTTTCTATTTTTGTCCAAAGAAAGCGCATTTGGCCGCACTGTGCGCCGGTACACCCGGTCTTTACGAGTTGGTTTTCAAGAGAATTCCCGACGATTTCCTCTACACTGAAGACGATATGAACAAGTACAAGAGCATACTGCTGGCGACGAATGCGCACAAACACAAGCATCAGTCTCAGGGCCGATTATTGAGCAACAGGGGATACAAGTACAAACACATAATCGCGCCGTTGATGTTGATGACACCCAAGAAACAGAGTAAGAAATCTGGAAAGGGATTACCTCGCGCAATGACGCTAAATGATGACGTGATCGATTACGTGCACTGGGACGATCCCAACGAGCTGGTGGATCGTCTACGATTGCTCGACGCTTCGCACAGAGAGGGCAACAACGCTCACGACAACGAGATGCTGTCCATCATCGAGGAACTTTGCGAAGCCGGTTTATTATAAATTAAATCGCGTATCGACGAAACGAGTCAGTCAAGTGGTGTCAGCGAGAAACGATACATTTTTTTTCTTGCGTATTACGCGTCGAATCATGAAAAAGAGAAAAGTTGGCGCCGAGAGACGTCGACTCGTCGAGGAATTGAACGCTCCGGCGAGAAGAAATTTTCCACGAAGACGTGTTATAGTCCAAGGATACAACGATCTGTAGCAGACTGACATCGTCGAGATGCGCCCGTACTCGAGCTTCAACAGAGGCCACCACTACATACTCACCGCCATCGATGTGTTGAGTAAGTACACATGGGCCATACCGCTCAAGAACAAGGGTGGAAGCGAGACGGCTGACGCTATTGCTGAGATAATTCGAGCGAGTGGAAGATGTCCGAAAAATTTACAAACGGATACGGGGAAGGAATTTTACAACGCCGATGTTCAGAAAATCTTGAAAAAACATGACGTTAATCACTATTCCACGTATTCGACGTTAAAAGCGTCAGTGGTTCGAGCGGTTCAATCGCACGCTCAAGAACGATATGTGGAAGATGTTTACGCTCAACGGCAATTACAAAAAGCTGCCGCGTCTCGTATCATATTACAATGCGCGCAAATATCGCACTATCGGCATGCGACCCGCCGACGTAACTCCCGCGATCGCCGAAACTTGGACACGGTGTACAGCGCGATAAAAATCGCTGGTCCGGCAAAATTTAAAGGGGCCGATTCGGTACGAGTGATCAAGTACAAGACGGTTTTAGAGAAGGGTTACACGCCAAATTGGACCACCGAGATGTTTACGAACGTTAAAGTGCAGCGTACCAATCCCATAACCTATCTACTCGAGGACTATCGTGGATCATCCATCGCTGGAGCGTTCTACGAGTACGAGTTGCATCGCGCTACTCATCCGGACGTGTATCTCGTGGAGAAAATACTGCGCAGGAAAGGAAACAGGGTGTATATCAAGTGGTTGGGATTCGATAGCTTGCACAATTCCTGGATACACAAAAACAATGTCATTTGATACAATTTTGATTCATATATTTTTTTTTATACAGGGTCATCGAAAAATATCGGACCTCCCTAATATCTTCAGTTAGAATGCATTTTGGAGAAAATGTCCTATAGCAAAGTTGTATGGTTTCAAGCGAGGAGTAAGATAATGACCTTGACTTTGATTTTGACCATGTCCTTTAAGGTCATTTCAAGGTCAACCTTATTTTTTTGAATGGAACCCCCTATATTTTATTGCATATTTTTATAGCTTATCTCGAGAGCTTTCCAAAACACTATAATAAAACATTTTTTCATTAAGTACTTTTTGAGTTATAAAGGTTTAAAGTTATCAATTTTTTGACACAAAATGTAAAATATCTTGTAAAATATTATTTAGTTTTCAGTAATCATAACCTTAATACTTTTGTTCGCGGAATAATGAGACCAATTAATTGGTTTAAAGAAAACACATTAATCAAAAAGTGTCGAATCCCCCTAATATTTTCAGTAAGAATGCATTTTAGAAAAATGTCTTATAGCAAAGTTGTACGGCTTCAAGCGGTTATGCTAGTAGGCTACGGCGAAAAACTGCCCGAAAGTGATCGCGAGAAGTTGCTCGAATGCGTGATGTCCGAAGGCGTTAGCGGGAATCTGCCCGAAAGCGTTGGCGGGGCAACTTTATTCTCTCACTCTAGCAGGCACCAATGTACGAGCTCTTGAGCAAACAATACACACGGATCACTGATTTTAATCTTTGATGCAGTGCTGTCTTCTTCTTAGCGAGCAGCAGTTACTTCGTGGACGAAAACAAACAGCCCCAAAATTTTTTCTGTAACAAAAGAAGCCATTGCGCTTCAATTGATTTTCTCAAACATCTTCACTTTTGTTTCCAATAGCCCAGAAATTTTTCGTAAATATTATTAATTGATCTATTAGATTTTCAACTTCTATTAGATTTGCTCAACGAGCTTTTTGCTAGTGCTGGTTGAAATAAACAAATCAATAGTTGGACCAATACTTAATAATTAGTTTTTTTCTCTACTTGATTATTTAGATCAATTTCCTATCACTTACCTGATTAATTCTTCTTTGCTATAATTAAGAATGGCGGAGCTTTCTGAAAAAGATCGAATAACACTGTTAATGATGCGAGGATGGGGAGATCAACAAAGAGGATATAAAACAGTAACGCGATTATTTAATGAAAATTTTCGGAATGAAAATAATAGGATCTCTAAAAGTACTGTAATCCGTACTATTCAACGTTTCGAGGACATTGGTAGCGTTAAAAGTCGTTCAAGATCTGGTAGACGTAAAACAGCAACAAATAATTATAAGGCATTAGATGTTTTACAGTCTTTCGTTGAAAATCTCCATATTTTCATCAATCGCGTAACACGAAATTGGTCATGCATCTGTCAGTAAAATTTTGAAATTGAGTAAATGGCATCCATACAAACTCCATTTGTGCCAAGAGTTTTCCGAAGACGATTTTGATAGACGCATCGAATTTTGTGATCTTATGATGGAGATGATTGTCGACGATCCTCTATTACTTAATAATATTGTTTTCTCT
>NW_017300150.1:272973-273731 GCF_001594075.2 Trachymyrmex cornetzi
CTTGAAACCATACAACTTTGCTATTGGACATTTTCTCCAAAATGCATTCTAACTGAAAATATTAGGGGGGTCCGATACTTTTCGATGACCCTGTATGTATAAAATATACACTACTCAACAAAAATCTAGGGAACACTTTCAAACATGCTAAAAATTGAGCAATATTCAGTACACCATAATTCAATGAAAAATCATAGTAGACAAAAAATTAAAAATGGATCTTAAAAGTTGAAATCTCTACTTTCGAAATCCATAATTGAAATTTAATATGACTGATACTTTACGGAGTTATAGGGACACAAACGGATATCCGTCAAATCTAAAAATTTTTTACACACTTTACAAAGGTCTATGACGTGACGTAAAAATTACACGAAAATGCGGTTTACAGCGGTCGAAAGAGTGAATCTTTACCTTTAATTTGTTTTTTTATTAAACATTGTACGATTTTTTTTCACCGAATTATTGAACGATGAAGCAAAAGTGATCACTTCTACTTTAACGTTCAATAACTCGGTGGAAAAAAACCGTACAACAATCAATAAAAAAGGAAATTGAAGGTAAAGATTCACTCTTTCGACTGCTGCGAACCGCACTTTCGTGTAATTTTTACCTCACGCTATAGACCTTTGTAAAGTGTGTACAAAATTATACGATATGTTTTAGATTTGACAAATATCCATTTGTGTACGTATAGCTCCGTCAAAGATCAGTTAGATTGAAATATCAATTACTGATTTTGAAAGTAGAGATTTCAA
>NW_017300150.1:275687-278358 GCF_001594075.2 Trachymyrmex cornetzi
AAATTTTTAGATTTGACGGATATCCATTTGTGTCCGTATAACTCCGTAAAGTATCAGTCATATTGAAATTTCAATTATAGATTTCGAAAGTAGAGATTTGAACCTTTAAAATCCTTTTTTAATTTTTTGTCTTCGATAATTTTTCATTGAATTATGGTATTCTGAATATTGCCCAATTTTTAGCGTGTTTGAAAGTGTTCCCTAGATTTTGTTGAGTAGTGTATATAAGTACCTTCTATGTGAATCTAAATGTTCATGAAAATTCTTTTCAAAAAGTACTTTTTTATTGCAAAATTCAACGAAAATTTTGTGAAAAATAAAAATTTTTTTTTTCAAATATGCGTCATTTTTTCAATTTTCATTTTTTTTCACGTTTTTTATGTTCACATAGAGCGTATACATCTTATTAAACTAAAACGATTTTGTTTGTCTGTTTCAGATCAATACAACAGGAGCTACATGTCCCACCGATTGGCAACTCATATCGTTACCTCTGTTATTTGCGGCGCTGCAGCTTCAGTATTTTTCAATATTTTGTAATAAATAAAATATATTTATGTACTCAAATGATAGACAAAATGGCATAAAAAAGTCTGAAACAATTAACCAAATGCTTTCTATTAAAAAAATTCTGGAAAACTGCTATTTTTTTAGCCTCCTAAAGGTATTTCCCCCCTTAAATGAGAATAAATACCTTATGATTGTGTGACAATATAATATAAAAGTCGTCTATTCTTAGATAATGCGATGAGAGTAAAAATATAGTCATTTTTCTAAGATGTTCAGAGACAATGTAAAATCGACATACCAAGACAGGAAGGTTGATGTGGTAAACTAGAAAGGCAGGGGAACATAAGAGTGAGAATATAAAGTAGAGGGAAGAGAAAGTAGGGAGAAGTAAAAAGAGAAAGAATGCAGTTAAGAAGGAGAAAGAGATTGAATAATTTGTGAGTAAGATTCAGGTAACGATTCAGTATCATTTTTTAAATTAAGATCTTGTTTCTGTCTTTTGATGTGAATCATTTCAGACACTAATCTTTTGTTGTACGAAGATTCGCAATCTAAAATCTTCACTTCGTTCCATCTAAAATTGTAGTCAAAATTGATACGATGAACAGTTATGACAGTAGGAGAATCAGTATTCTTTCTAATATCAGAGATATGTACGTGTAATCTCGTATTTAATTTTCCTTTAGACTGACTAATATAGCTCGCTTCACAATAGTCACAAGAAATCTTATATACGTTCCGGTTAGATAGAAAATTTAACTTATCTTTTCCTCTCTTAACAAGACTTTTTAATGCGTAGTGATAGAAAAAGTTTACAATGAAACATACTGGAAATAGGAAGGAAACTTTCGGAAGTAGATTTGAGGTAAAGAATCGTAAAATATTTGTCTCTGACTTGTAAATTACGTGTAATATGTTTATTATGTACATGGATTCGAACTTTAATCTTTGTTCAATTGTAAAGAAGATAAATGAGAGAGGATAACAGTTACTTAAGAAAATATGAATAGCATCTATTAAATTTTTTTGTTGGAACCGTGGATGTGATAAGGGGATAATTTTGTCTATGAAGCTGATAATTATGCCTTTTTTGTGGCAAAGAGGATGATTTGAATAGAAATTAAGGAACTTTCCTGAAAATGTCTCTTCATGATAAATATCAAAGGTATATGGGGTAAAAGGTCGCCTATTATAGGATAGGTTCCCAATATGAGATAGCGGGATTTCTGCTAAACTAATAAGCGCATGTAGTTGATTTTATTATGAACTTGTTACTCATAGAGTGAAACATATTTAGTCGAAAACTCATTATTAGATCACGTGTAGAGTAGTTGTGAAAAAAATTTTGTAAATTGGATGTTGTCGAATTTTATTGAGGTTAGTCTTCAAACCTTTTTTTATTATATAATAAATAAATATTTGGTAATAAAGTCTACATGCAGTGATAGAGTAAGATCGTATTAATAGGAAAATACGTGATATAATGATTTGTTTAACTGTAAAAATTAGATTTGGTGATTGTGAAACACCCCAAGGGTAAAGTCATAATATGAGATACTCAGGGACTCCTAATATGAGATAATCTAACCTATGCTTAAGCGTACTATCTGCGAGGAAGTGATCGAATACGCGCGGAGAAGAGAAATGATAATTGTGTGATTTCAAGGTACTTATTTAACACTTTTATATCATAGCCTAATTGTAATTTCAATTGTAACTTTAATGTGCACATGTAGTATAAGTAATTTATCGTGTTGTTTTGTAAATTATTGCATACTTTGTCGGTATAACCTCAACTTTCTACAATTTCGAATAAAGAACTGTCAAGTTGTTGGAGAAAGCCTGGACCTAAGTAATCATATTTCCAGATGCAGGCAAAGAAGAGGCAATCGTAGTCTCGTACTCAATTAGAAGCTACAGTTAAGGGGATGCTAAACCGATTACCCAACTCAATCAAGGTCGATAGTACAGACTCTTTTAATTTCAAATTCGATAATAGTGGTGACATCTTTGATTTAGTTTTTACATTATATTATATAATATATATCATTCTGTCTTACTCAAACGCATGTCTGTTCTTATCTAACATATGCCAGCACCATCTATCGCAAGACCGCGCAACTACTGCTACGCGGAATTTCGGCTCTGTTGACAGCCCCAG
>NW_017300150.1:278729-280072 GCF_001594075.2 Trachymyrmex cornetzi
TTAGCATCGCCTTAAAGCAGTAAAAACAAAGAAATGGGATACTTAAAAGCATCTAAACAATTCAATGTCCCAAAGCGTACTATCGAGAGATATGTAAAAAATGATGACAGTTCTCTTATTATTAAAATTCCTCTGGAAAGGAAACCAGCGTTACCTTTATCCTTACAATAAGTCAACCTCGAGAATGTAACTGGTGGGTGAATCCGGAGCGATCGCGCTCACGTCAAAGTTCGCAACGTCTTTGACCCATTGAAATTCGGCGTATGGCAATAGTTGACACATCGCCCATCCATACAAATTATTCACGTCATAGTACATCAAGTACGACGACGGTTTCGATGAATCGTACGAATGCATATACTTGTTATTAGCCTGCGCGTATCTGCCGGAACATTGACTGAGGCCACCGCGTATACCGCGCTCGATGAACATGACCATATCAATGTCGGTGAGCAATTCAAATCTTATGCGCGTATGTTTTAGCATAGCATCCCACGTAAAACCTGGTAATGTATAATAATGCGCGGGATCGAGACCGTAACTCACGACACAACTTTCGCGGAAATTTCCGAAAATGTCGGCTAATAACAATACATCGGTTTCCAAGTACAGATCGCTGTACTCGCCGAGTGTTCGGATGGAGAATCGCTGCCATACGTTCACGATGTGAGCGTAATCGCCCTCGGATACTGTATCGCCCGTTAACGAACTGTAAAATGATTCGCGCGGTGGTAACTCGGTTTCTTCTAACTTTTCGATACAGTCAATGTATTCATATGGAAATACACCTTTACGCGTGAGTAGATCGAAATCTTCCATACTAAGATTAAAAAATTCTGACCTTGTAATTTTTAATTTGTCTTTATCAATTTGAATGCGAGGGACCCCTATAACGACCGGTTAAATGGCAATGATCGCGGACCCGTGTATCGTCCGGTGCGAACAGTTTCTCACAAATATGACAACGCATCGCGTTACGATATGTCTCCCATTGCTGCTTGGATAACGCTTCCATGGGTACGTTGGCGGATATAATATCTTTGACGCGATGCGCCTATTCATTGAGCTGTCGCGCAAACCATGCTATACAGTTTTCGTCGCGACGGAAGTGATATGATGACAACGAGTTGTCGTACGAGCAACACACGTAGTAGCCCACACTACATACCTTGTGACGCTGATATGTGTACGACGTATCTTCCTTGTCGGGATCCGTCTTCTGTAGAATGCACTCCAGGTCGGCGTAGACGACGAATGGATTGCGCTCCTTATTGTAGTGGTTGTTGAATTCGAGCCATTTGTCGTCCTCGCTCGGCAGTCTGATGGCACAATCATTAATTTTT
>NW_017300150.1:280146-280695 GCF_001594075.2 Trachymyrmex cornetzi
ATTTATTAATATAAAGGACAATTATAATTTTTTTTTATGTATACTTACCGATCGCAGAAAAATTTTTTATTCTTATGTTTGCTGAGTTGCGAGCTCACGAGGCGCGACAGGTTCTTAATCCACGCAAAGTGGCCTATACCCTCGTTGCGTGGATCTTGCAGATGTAGCATGTTGACATGTTTCTCCTTCTTGTCGCTGTTGAGCCGTACAGGAAGGACCCATTTATTCTCGATGTTATACACGTTGATTGACATGTCGTTCAATTGCTCGAATTTTTGAATGTCTTTCAATATCATTGGAAATTCGATGTTTGTGAAATTTAACACTGTCGTATAATGCGGATACGATGATTCCCGATGCACATGTTCTTCAGCCGGATGTAGAGCGGCGACCACCGACCACGCGAAGCACGCATTGTCCGTCGTACGCACACTGATTACCGCTCGTTTTGTCACTATTTCCCGCGGCACTTCGACATGACATCCCGCGCACATGGGATTTAGTTTATTCACGTTGATAGTCAAATTGAGGATTCGCGACAGCGCCCAC
>NW_017300150.1:280989-281691 GCF_001594075.2 Trachymyrmex cornetzi
CTCTCGCCAGACGAGATTGCTCGTTGCCACTCGCGTACTCGTCACTCGCGTGCCCACCACCAACGTGCACGAACCGTCGCCCCAATTGCGATTTTGCACCTGCGAGTCGCGCGATCCTCGCCACCATGGATTGTCTATGTCCAATGGCAAGGCGCGGACGCTTGGAACGACAAAGTTCTTCGAGCCGCTCGGTGCACTCGTCGCATCGTTGCAACCATGCGAAACACTCAACCAGAGCAGCGACCTGACCGCACTGCTCCAACAGTTCGCGTTCCACTCGTTCGTCGAATTCCATATTTCATTCACTATATTATTCACAATACTGTTCACAATACTGTTCAAATAGTTTTAATTTGTGCACTTGGATTAGCCACACTTTTCGCACTGCTCTTATTGCGATCTCTCAAGGCACCAACTGAGGTGTCGAGCACTTATGCTCTATATATATATTTCGTTATGTCCAGTGGACTCCACGATTTCTCCATTTCGTGAAAATTCCGACGAAATAGCCGGTAAGACATAGCATGAACATAAAACTCGAGCGTTAACTTTGTGCGGATACCTGCACATCCTGCATTCCACATTTACTGCAGAAGAGTTATTTTTTTTTGTTTAGCAGCCGAAATATCGGCGCTTCTCTTAGCGCGTCACGACATATCACCGATCTGACAGTGTACATAAACAATGTACAAAGCTTTTTTC
>NW_017300150.1:281795-282630 GCF_001594075.2 Trachymyrmex cornetzi
CCGCCAAGTCCCCCACCACAATCGAAGGAAAACCCGAGATATTGGGAATGTCCCAACGAAAAAACATTAAAGTCACCAACGAGTTCCCCATCATCAGCGCAATCAAAATAGAAGCCATAAGGTATTGCATTTACGGTGACTAGTGCTAATGCATATTATTCTCTGCTGAAAAAGCGAATAGTGATCAAAAAAAGTTTTTTTATTCTCTTTTTTCCAGAAACCTCTGCTAGCGACGTCCGAACCACCGATCGTGTGAATGATGCTGATCGCAAAAGAATATTATAAAATAAGAAAAATCGGTGTAATAAGATGTGAATAAAAATAAATTCGTTCGCATCACTATATATGTATATGTATTTTATTTTACTACCCATCCTTTGCCCTAGTAAAAGGAAAAGAAAAGAACACAGCGTATTGTGAAAAACTAAGTTATAAAAAGACAAAAGGAAAAAGAGGTTCTATATACTTTTATGGGCGGGTGGCGACGGCCCACGGCGGCGGCCCGCAATGCATTTTTGGGGTGGTCGCGGGGTCGCAGCAGCGACCGGGGGACCTTCTCCGCGCTCTAGCCATATAGAGTTAGAACT
Source organism: Trachymyrmex cornetzi (assembly GCF_001594075.2). Taxonomy (NCBI): domain Eukaryota; kingdom Metazoa; phylum Arthropoda; class Insecta; order Hymenoptera; family Formicidae; genus Trachymyrmex; species Trachymyrmex cornetzi. The sequence continues at coordinate 282,383 of NW_017300150.1, forward strand.
CGCCTACTATACTTACTCTCAATAATTATGAAATTTGGTTGTATTTAGGTGTTTAAAATAATTAATAAATATTGTTTCTATAAAAATTACATTACGCTATATCTTGGTCGAAAAACGGTTGGAACATATACCCTTTGTAACACTTTTCGTTATACAGTGATGGGAGAAAGTTCGGCAACGGTCAAATATCTTGGAAAATAATGCTTATGGAAAAAAATGTTCAATACAAAAGTTTTAGTATATCAAGT
>NW_017300150.1:282932-286658 GCF_001594075.2 Trachymyrmex cornetzi
ACACTTTAGATAACGCGCCGGCGATACTTAAACTTTAAAGGTTCGTAACTCAGGAAGATCTCAAGCAAAAAGGGTTTGTAACCAGTGTTTCGGAAACGTCTTGACACCAGCTTTAAGGATATGTAAGAGAAAATTGATGTTTCCATTTAAGATTTCAAAGTTGACCTTCACGGTGTCCTTCAAGGTCACATGAAGGTCATTTCAACATAACCATATAATAGACCACTTGATATACTAAAACTTTTGTATTGAACATTTTTTTCCATAAGCATTATTTTCCAAGATATTTGACCGTTGCAGAACTTTCTCCCATCATTGTATAACTGTTTGTTTTTTGTATTGTTTTTTTGTTCATGGCAATATTTTCTTTTTTTGTGATGTTTTTTGTTGTCTTGTACGTGACTGCAGTCCCCAAAATCTTACTGTCATTCCGCATGACGTCATACCCCCACCACCGAAGAATCCCCACGCTACGCTTCCCCTCGCCTATGAGTATCCCCCGCACCCCGCGCTCCCCTCTAGCCCCATGGCTTAGAACCCTCTTACTATACCTATTATCAACATTGGCCCACCGAGCTACATGGAGATTGTGATAGGAGATAATCATGGAAATGAATTAATACTATCTATCGAAACATGGAAAGGACTCTATGAACAACGTTGGAACATTCAAAACTGCCTTCGGAATCACCACAAGGGCAATTCTATTAACGTTGGACCGCTGACTGCGTTTCAGTGCGATTGAAAATGCTAAAATTGTATGCTTGGAATCATCCGACGTATGTTTAATGATGACTGAATCAACGATATTGTTTATGTTCAACTTAGATAAATGCATTGAATTAGCTTTCGATCAATTGGTTGGTATCGTCGAGAAAGTCGATACAAAGTTTACACGATTCTCAAATATCGCATCTGTAACAGATGCTAAAAATATACCAAATGTAATATGCGCTAGCGATTACTTTGATAAAAATCAGCTCCTTGACTGCGAACTGTTAGCTGTAGTTTTTTGTGCGTAAGAAAAAATTATGTAAAAAAAATATAAATAAAAAAAATTGTTAATCTAAATATTATGATGTAATTTCTTCACACATGCATATGTATCACACACATATACTATATGTACTACTTTATTTTACTCCCCATCCTTTGCCTCAACTCGCTAGTGTAAAATAATGCATTGTAAGAAATACGTCATAAGAAAAAAGGATGTACTTTTACGGGCGCGGGGTCCGCGGCGGCGACGGCGGCCCGCAACGCTTTTTGGAGTGGCGCGGGATCCGTTGCGGCGACCGGAGACCTTCCCCGCGCCTACGAATAACCTCCGCGCCCCACTAGCCCCAGGGGTTAGAACTCGCCTTGCTTAGCTACTCTCAATCGATTAATTGTGAAACTTGGTTGTATTTAGGTATTTAAATTAATAAATATTGTTTCTATAGAAAAATTACATTACGCTATATCTTGGTTGAAAAACAGTTGGAGCATATACCCTTTGTAACACTTTTCGTTCTATAACTATTTGTTTTTGTATTGTTTTTTTTGTTAATGGCAATATTTTCTTTTTTTGTGATGTTTTTTGTTGTCTTGTATGTGACTGCAGTCCCCAAAATCTGTGATGTCTTATTGTCATTCCGCATGACGTCATACCCCCGCCACCGAAGAATCCCCGCGCTACGCTTCCCCTCGCCTACGAGTATCCCCCGCACCCCGCGCTCCCCTCTACAATTTTATTATATATAAAGAAAAAAAAGTAATAATGAGTTATACCTTCCAATATCTTTATAATATGTGATTCCACGGAAGCTTTCATTCCCCACGAATGAACAATGTTTGCCATGTTTCTATTAACACAATTTTGATCACTACACAAATTTACCACAGCTGTATTAAACTGTAAAAGAAACACAGTCGTTCTTGCGATGAATATCCTTAAATTAGGAATGGGATTAAAATTTTATTACTAAAAAAAATAGATTCAACTAAATTTTCGCTTAATATAACCAAATATAATTTTAATCTTACAAAAATTTAGTACTATTAAACAATAAACTTTGGTGATACTATTTGTTTGATGATACTAAATTTGTATAAGGATAAAATTACGTTTGATTACCTATATTAAAGAAAAATGATATTTATTTTCAACTAAGGCATATATGAATCAACTGAGTTTTTATTTAGTCTAGAAATTTTAACAAATAATTCATTTATTTTGGATCGCGCTTTGTTCATTCAACAAAACATTTTTGAAGATAATACAAAAGTTATTGTTATATTTAAAAATTGAAGTTGATAAACCTATTGGTTGTTTCAACAAATATTTTATTATACCTAATTCAATCGTTCGGTTGAAAATATATAATATTTTATCAGTTTTATTTAGTTGAAGGAAACACGTCGAACAGTTGATGTTATACAATGATGTGATATTTAATGATTTCTTTAGAGAAAAACAATATTTATTTTCAACTAAACCATGTATAAATCAACCGAGTTTTTATTTAACCTAGAAATTGTAATAAATAATTAATTTAGTTAATTTTGAATCGCATTCGGTTCATCCATCAAAAAGTTTTGGAAGATGAACAAAACTTTTTGTTTCTTTTAAAAATTAAAACTTGAAGAAATCTGTTGTTTATTTTAACAAAAATTTTGTCATATGTAACTTCACCGTTAGGTTGAAAATACACAATATTTATCAATTCTCTCGGCATTGTTTAGTCAATTCGATACTTCGAAATTAAACAAATACATTACGGAAAATAACTAAATGCCACGCAAAATTAAATAAATTCTACTGGTACTTCTATCAAAATAATTTAGTTGAGTCGATTTAGTCATTTCAACTTAGATGGTTGACATAAATAAACTATATATTCGCAAGTGCAACTAAATAATGGTTGAATCAACCATTGGATAAACCAACCATAAACATTTTGTTCGTATAACCAATTTTTTTTTTCAGTGCATGAGTTTATATATACATACATACATACATACATACATACATATATGTATACATACATACGTTCATACATACGTTTATACGTACATACGTATATACATACGTTTATACATACGTTTATACATACGTTTACACATACGTTTATACATACGTTCAAACATACGTTTATATATACGTTTATACATACGTTTATACGTTTATACATACGTTTGTATATACATATGTTTATACAAATGTTTATACATACGTTTATACATACATACGTTTATACATACGTTCAAACATACGTTTATACATACGTTTATACATACGTTTATACATACGTTTATACATACGTTTATACATACGTTTATACGTACATACGTTTATACACACGTTTATACATACGGTTATACATACGTTCATGCATACATACATTTATACATACGTTTATATATTACAAAGGAAGGGAAGACAAAAAAATTTTAGAATCATATTAAAAAAAAATCTCATATTTTATTTTTTAAATTTGTTACATTCTTTTTTTGACGTTGTGACCACCAGTTATGTATTTTAAATACATTTTGTAACGCACAATTCTTAATATGTTTTCCACATCGCATAGTATTGGTAACATCTGGATTATGTAAAGAATCTATATCTTTGTAATCAACATCCAAGGTCTCAATAATCAAGTTGTCGCTATCGAGTACATCAGCCAGCCATTCGCGTTTTTCACGTCCTTTAACGTATACGAGAGCCTTATTGTCGGCACATTC
>NW_017300150.1:287629-288860 GCF_001594075.2 Trachymyrmex cornetzi
GTTTTCAAGGATAGTGTCTGATACAGTAGAAGCAATCTTCTCTAGTAGTAGGAGCAATCCACAGAGCGACTTATGTAATAAGACTTATGTATCATAAGTGTCTTTTTTTAAATAGTGATCACCACCACAAATTTTCAGAAGCTTCGCATTTCACTGAATCCTCAGCGTATGTATTGAATCAACTGACTGAATCAGTAATGTCGCCATAAGTCTCTCTAATTAGTGCTTACTGTGTTATTTTATAAATAATACACAAATTAAACAATTAATTTAAAAAATTAAATTGAATATGCACATTAAGTACTTACGGGTACGTACACACGTACATATTATATGTACGAATGAACGCACGTACGAATTTTTTTAACATTACCGTTCAAAAATTAAATAATTAATGCTAATAACAATTGAGCAATCCATTACAAACATCTGGACCTTAATACTGTCACATTCAATACAAATGCAGACAAATTATGATTTTACAAACTATAAGATACGAATCCGACAATGATTGTGTGTCATTTTTGTTTATTTGATCCTCAGCAATTGCTTTTTTCACGCAGATCTTTGAAATCTTTCTGATTGCAGAACTTGTTACAATACGCGTTGCGTATAATGCAAAATTGTCATAACTTGGTACATGTCTGTACATGAATCCGTCAACTGTGTCTTTTATGTTCGAACTAAAATATTGCGTGGAGCACGTATACTTTGAATTGTACCAATATGTAAACAGTATGAGTGAAGAAATTAAATAATTTTTTTACGCCGAAAGTTGTATTATCAGGAAATTCAGTATTGTAAGTACTTTTCACAAAATTTATGATAAAGCTTCTATTATAGAATGTGAATAGTTGGCGCTTTAAATAATATCGAAAACCAACGACTGGTGAGTGAACATTGTTTTTCAAGGGGACACATATATGAACACACAATTATAATATAACATTTCATAATACTATTAATACTTCTATAGTTCTAGCCATGACTGCGTTTCAAGATTGGAGATGATTTTATTTCACAGTTTATAGAATTGTTTAGTGTACTTGTATAAATTCATACTGAAATATTTAAGTAATATGATTAACTTTGGTTGATTATAAGATTTCATTTACCTATAACTGATGGAATTAAAATTTATTTATCTAATTATAAACATTTTTTTTATACGGTTTAAAGCATATACATATGCATACATATATCATTCCTTGGTAAAGTTTATTTATAAGAA
>NW_017300150.1:288879-289812 GCF_001594075.2 Trachymyrmex cornetzi
TCTTTTATAAATAAAATTAATATTTCCTGTAATTAAGGGGGATAATTAAATTTTATAAGGTACATGTAAAACAAAAAATAAAAAGCATAAAAAAGGACTAAATTAATAATGTATAATTGTATGGGAATATATTTAGAAACGGTATAACTAATGTCACGAATTTATCGTTGCATCAGTAGAAATTTATGATTGATCACAATGATGAGACAGAACTATATTGCAATCATTTAATTAATCCCATTATAACAATAAATAATTGTCGTTATTAAGCAATAATTTGATTTAGTAGCAATGAACATAGACCGTGTAAACGTTCAAAGAAATAAAGTATTTATTTTTATCTAAGAGATCAGTTGACCAAAAATATTGGTCCTTTATACCTTTAAAAAGATATATAACATAACGTTTTTTTTTAACATTAAAGATATGCGAGTAATGAATTCTTTGTAATTAGGATAACTTAGATACCGGTTATGTACGTCTGTATGGAAACATATTATACGTTATAACATTACTCTAAAAAAGTAACGCTATGTTTGTAAAGATACGAAAAATTCGACATTGAATACACTGCCTAAATTCATTTTTGAAAAGAGAATGGGAAAGACAGACAGAGACTTTATTGTGGCTGATGCTGATTCCTGAGATATAAAAGAAGATTCGATATTGTCAAAGTGCATTTTTGTATATGCGTCATTGCATAGTTTAATGTAGGCTTGATGACAATTATATTGAAAATTAACTCGCATATTTGTAAAGATAAGTAAAATTCCACATTGAATACACCGTCCGAAAGAAAAAAACAAAAAAAAATGAAAAAAATAAAAATAAATAATAATATATAAAAATAATGAAATAGAAAACGCATGAACGGTAGAGAGCCCTAATACATCAGTCGCTCAGTGAATATTTACCGCCGCGGTCATCGCATCA
>NW_017300150.1:290053-290497 GCF_001594075.2 Trachymyrmex cornetzi
ATATTCTCCTACATGTCATTGTACGATTCATGACGTTACTGATGGAACATACAGCGAAGCTCATCCTTCACATAGACGTTGTGGAACATATATTATTTCAATGTCATAAAATGTAATTATGATATCTATATTAAAGTAAAATTGCACACACATAGAGGCGAAATTGAAATAACTCTTGATGCGAAAATAATAATTTTCAACTATACTTGGATATGTTGCTGGAAAATGTGAAATGGTAAGCACTAATTAGAGAGACTTATGGCGGCATTACTGATTCAGTCAGTTGCTTCACTACATACGCTGAGGATTCAGTGAAATGCGAAGCTTCTGAAAATTTGTGGTGGGGATCACTAAATTTAAAAAAAGAGACTTATGATACATAAGTCTTATTACATAAGTCGCTCTGTGGATTGCTCCTACTACTAGAGAAGATTGCTTCTACTG
>NW_017300150.1:291098-291632 GCF_001594075.2 Trachymyrmex cornetzi
ATTTTGTACAGAATTCATGTTAAAAATTCTGCCATAGTATGTGAACTAACAGTCTATGGTTTAGATTATATTGTACATGCCGTATTACATGAAAAAATAAATATTCATTAAAAGTATATTCCTTTTTTAAACCTCCCCTTCTTTTCAATACAAGAGATAAAAACTAAGATTCATCGAAATCGATCGAGCACAGTCTCGAAAAATTCACCATGATCGTATCAATGTTTGTGGATCTGCAAGGATTTATCGTTGGAAAGAAATTTATCGTGAAGGAAGTAGCGATGTTGAGAACAGAAGCTATTCTCTCTCATTACATTTTTACATGTCCCATGCCATAGAGTTTCTTGACAAAATCAGAAAAGTATTGCGTTTCCTGGCTGAGTGCTTATCACCTTGGATTGCAATGGGAGGACGGGACGATCCTGTACAGCATGGTGAAACGCCTAATTACGTTGACTGTAATTGGTGTGGAAGAATGTGCCGACAATAAGGCTCTCGTATACGTTAAAGGACGTGAAAAACGCGAATGGCTGG
>NW_017300150.1:291850-292161 GCF_001594075.2 Trachymyrmex cornetzi
GATTCTAAAATTTCTTTTCCTTCCCTTCCTTTGTAATATATAAACGTATGTATAAACGTATGTACGAACGTATGTATAAACGTATGTATGTATGAACGTTTGTATAAACGTATGTACACGGAGAAAATTTTTCGTTACTTTTTACCGCAAAATTTATTACAAATTTCATCATGTTTGGTAATAAGCTTGGGACAACTTGACGATAATGAAATATTAACAGTAACGATAGATTTTTTGAAATATACAAGAGACTTTTTATAAATGATGTAGTAAAAATTATAATGCAGATTGTAAAATGTTTTGAAGTGAGT
>NW_017300150.1:292414-306353 GCF_001594075.2 Trachymyrmex cornetzi
CCTTTAGTAAAATTAATAAAATATATTACATATCTTATTATGACACATATTAGTAAGTTAAAGAAACTCATATACAATTCTTTGAAATACTATGTTGTCCCACCATTATCATGATTTTCAGGCTAAATTCTAAGAGAAAATTCTTTCCGTGTATAAACGTGTGTATAAACGTATGTACGTATAAACATATGTATAAACGTATGCGTAAACGTATGTATAAACGTATGTATAAACGTATGTTTGAACGTATGTATAAACGTATGTATGTATAAACGTATGTATAAACGTATGTACGTTTAAACGTATGTATAAACGTATGTACATCGTATAAACGTATGTATAAACGTATGTATGAACGTATGTATGTATACATGTATGTATGTATGTATGTATGTATGTATGTATGTATGTATATATAAACTCATGACAAAGAAAATACATAGAATAATATGATAAAGAAAATATAATACGTAGAAAGACGTGATACAACGTGTTGCGACATGTTTGAAATTCTTGGAAAGAGGGGGACGACCTTCCCCTTCTTCGATTTTAGAAGTATTACGATATACGAAGTATCGCAATTTATGAGGATGTGATCAGTCTTACGATACCCGCTTGTACGAACGGTTGAAAATATACTTCGCCAAAGAGAGCAGCGCATCGAACGACAGGAAGAAGGAACATAACATGTAAGTTTCAACGTTTTTTATATAATAAATAGTGTTTTTATACAATAAATAACGTTTTTCAATATTATGTATATACACAGTATGGAGCGTCGCGCGGTGCGCTTACTGAGCAGACGTTACGACCTGACGAGTACTGGCTACATGTATTTGGAAATTGGAATCAACGTTTGTCCACCGAGTTACGTGGAGATCGCCCTGGGAGATCATCGCGGACACGAACTGTCGCTGTCTCTCGAAACGTGGAAGGGCCTCTACGAGTAGCGATTTAATATGTACAAAATGCTGCGAAACAAATACAAGGACAATTTTATAAATGTTGGACCGCTAACTGTCAGAGTTTGCATGTTGCAGAACAATGCTACGCTCGTGCGTCTCGATTCTTCATCCGTACGCATGATGATGACCGAAACGACGCTACACCGTATGTTCGAGTTTGACGGGTGTATCGATCTAATGTTCGAACAATTAGTCCGACTCGTCGATATAGTCGATGTCAAATATACGCAATTCTCCAATATCGCGTTCAAGAACTCTATACGCGATAGTGATGCCTTCAATGTACATTAGCTCGTCGTTTGTGAGCTATTAGCTTTAGTTTTTTAATACGTACGAAAAAAATCGGTGTAATTATAGATGAATAAAATAAAATAAAATAAATTCATTCGCATCGCTATATATGTATTTATTTTAATACCCATCCGTAATATCCTTTGCCCTAGTAAAATAAAAAGAAAAGAATACAGTGTATTGTGAAAACTAAGTCATAAAAAAGATAAAAGGAAAAAAGGTTGTCGTACTTCTATGGGTGGGTGGCGGCGGCAAAAAAAAAGGCAGCGGCGGCGGCGGTCCGCAATGCATTTTTGGGGTGGTCGCGGTGGTCGCAGCAGCGACTGGGGGACCTTCTACGCGCTCTAGCCACATAGAGTTAGAACTCGCCTACTATACCTACTCTCAATAATTATGAAACTTGGTTGTATTTAGGTATTTAAAATAATTAATAAACGTTGTTTCTATAAAATTAAATTACGCTATATCCTAGTCGAAAAACGGTTGGAGCATATACCCTTTGTAACACTTTTCGTTCTATAACTATTTGTTTTTTTTTTGTTCATGGCAATATTTCCTTTTTTTTGTGATGTTTTTTGTTGTCTTGTACGTGACTGCAGTCCCCAAAATCTTACTGCCATTCCGCATGACGTCATACCCTCACCACCGAAGAATCCCCGCACTACGCTTCCCCTCGCCAACGAGTATCCCCCGCACCCCGCACTCCCCTCTAGCCCCATGGCTTAGAACCGGCCTAGTTTGTCTACTTTCCGGTCTTATAAAGAAGTAAAAAATTGGATCGATTCGTGGATCGCCTCAAAAGATGACCAGTTTTTTCGACGCGGGATTCATACGCTGCCCGAAAGATGGGAGAAAGTAGTGACCAGCGATGGCCAATACTTTGAATCATAAATGTATAACCAATTTTTTACAATAAAGCCTCGAATTTCGGGAAAAAAACGGCGGAAACAAAGTTGTACACCTAATAAATATTATGTCCTTCTTTTGCGAGATTGGATGCTGACACAAAAAATTCAAAAATCTTCCCGAAAACGTTGGTTTTTGATACCAATCAAATATTATTGAGTTATTTTTTAGAATTATAGTTGTGTCCAAAAAATTGATAGAATTACCACCCACTTCCAAGGTAAATTGTAACCTTGGATGGAATGAGTTGAATTTATCAAGAATAGGGTCAATTTTAGAATTCGCGGTAAATAAAGAACGATATCGTCTATGTATCTATAATAAAATGGTATATAATATTGAATATTGCTCAACACCCAATTCTCTAAATCTATCATAACTAAGTTAGCAACAATCGGAGCAAGCGGTGAACCCATGGGCGTTCCAAAAGTCTGTTTGTAAAATTCATTGTCAAAAGTGAATAAAATTGTATACAACACTAGGCGAACAGCTTTGATAAATTCATTTTTCGGTAAATCACAATTCTTGCAAATACAGTCCCATCTATTAGAAAGAGCATTGCTAAATCCGTTGGAATGTTAGTACGGAGTGATATGACATCCAGCGACACCAAACTAAAACCATGGTCAATTTTAATGTTTTTTAATTTTTGAACTAATTCAAAACTGTTCTCGATGTTACTAGTAGCTTTAGGAATGGTTTTGACAATCAAACTATGTAAGAACGCTGCCAAATTATATAAAGCACTATCCAAAGAGGATGTCATGATTTTAAATGGGCAATTTAGTTTATGCACTTTTGGCAACGCATAAGCCCTAGGAATGTTACCATCACTACAATAAAGTTGTTTGTACGTTGATTACGAAATGTAATTTTGTTTTTTCCATTCTGCCAGCAATTGCCTCAAGTTATGTTTAATTTTACTCGTAGGATCCTTGAGAATTTTCATGTACGTGTCTTTATCATCAAGCGTTGTTTTAATCTTTTCAATATACATGTTTTTGTCTAGTGCTATCGTTAAGTTGCCTTTGTCAGCTTTAGTGAATATAATATTACTATTGTCCTATAAAAATTGCTTAGTTAATCGTGTTGCTTTTTGTAATTTTTTGATAACAAAGTTCTTTTTTTGTTTGAGAGAAAATAGGCTTTTAATTATTGCAATAGAATTATTCCTAACTGAGTTGTGTACAGACGTCTGTAATTTCTTTATATTAAATTCGACATTTTTTATGAGTTCAAAAATTAATTTGCTATTATAACAAATGGGAAGAGAAAAGTTTCCACCTAATTGCAAAATGCATTGAACACACTCCGGAATAGAAACCGATGAAAAGTTGGTGAACCATTTACCCCTTAAACATGACAATGAGCATTTATTATTTTCAAATTCGTTCAGAGCGACAGCAACCTCAACCAAGTTATATCCCTCCGAAGGTGTAATCCTTTTTTGTGAAATAACTGGCTAATGCTACTGTCACTATCATGTATTGATGATGGTTTCAACCATACTGTTAGAAATGTAACCGCGAGCTTCCTTTACATGTAAATAAAGCTCGTGGTTATGAATGAAATTAAAAGTAATGAATGATTTAACTGAAAATTTAGTTACAGTAGTTACTTAAATGTAATGAACATGTATGTTAAATTTATGAAATTTAATGTACTTTTAATAAAATTTTATGAAAAGTACATTAAATTTCATAAATTTTCATGAAAAATACATTAAATTTTATGTACATGTACATAAACATACTTTTTAGTTACAAATACATTAAATTTAATGTAATGTCATGAAATTAAATTCAAATTAAATTCAATTGTGTAACTTTGTTACGTCCTGAGTCGCGCGTTTAGTATAATGCGGTCTCGAGACGCGACATAGAATCGTGGGAGCGTGAGCGCGGAGCGGGGCGCGCGGGGCGAAGTCTTGGCTTCGGGTGAGATTCGTTCTTCGGTATGTATTTACGCGTTGAAGTAGGCTGCTGTCACCAGTGCCTTTGTTATAGGCACGAATTGAATTATTATTTTGCTCATAAGATATCTTTTATTATATCTAGCGTATGTTAAGCTTCCGTATTCCCTTATTATGCACAGGAAAGAAATTAAAACACAGAGTTAGAGGAATTGTCAGATGAAGCGCCCGTAGTACACGAAGGTGTACGAGGAATTGGTGAAGATATAAAGATCTCTTTCCGAGGGGAGCTGTGATACTTTCATCACACGCTTCACTCTATCTACGTTCTCTGATTCCTGTGCGGGAAAGGGAACAGCGAAAAATAATAAAGGGCCTTAGAGGCAAAGAATTAAACGAAAGGTGAAGATTAATTCAATAAATCAATCAATTGGGTTCTTGAGACAATTAATTAAAATACGAAAAACTAAATAACGAGCAATTAAGAGCCTTAAAAAACGCAGTAAATCGTGCGGAACTTATATACATATAATTAAAAAATTATCTATTACATGAACTTTTCGGCTATGTTCAAGCCATCCTCAGCATTTTACAGTTCATAGTCCTAACAGGAAGACGATCCAAAATTCAAGCCATGGAGCGCAGTAAGTAAATCTCACAGATTACCTTATCCGGAGAGTGGGTGTAACCCTCAATTAGTTGATTAACTGAATGACAACTAAATCGAACACAAAATCGTTAGAGAAAAACATTGGAAAACATAAATTGTATGGAGATCTGCTTACTGTACACCATAACTGCACAAAAAATATATGATCCATAAATTCAGTTGACAGAAGTATTAAATAAATTACAAGACGACATAACGTTCGCAGTGTCAATCGTAAAGTCAACTGTGAAATCGACATTAAGAGAAACAAAAATAAATAAGAAAGGAAACAATAATAATTGTCGTAAGTCATCGAATTGAAACATATTGTAGATAGCTGCTTCAGAATATTTAAACCAATCAGAATTTCTTGATTATGTTCGTATAAGCATGGTGCAAGAACTCTGTGTCTGATTTCAAATTTAAACCGTTGTCTTGCATTTTGATATTCAGCATTTTAGATACTAACTTTTTACCAAAATATCTCTCATTATCCAAAATTTCTGTGTTAACCCAATCAAATTCATGTTCTAATTGTAACCTATGTTCAGAAATAACAGATAAATTTCCACTCCTTTTGTTAATGTCATTTTTGTGTTCAATAATTTTCGTCTTTAATTTACGGCTAGTCTGTCCCACATAAGAAGCGTTGCAATTTTTACAATTGATTTTGTAAACAACATTCTTCTTTGATTCATGAGAAAGACTATCTTTTTGTACCTTAATAATTCTGTCAAGTAGTTTATTCAAACTAAAGAAGGACAATTTAACATTCAAATCTTTGATAACACTCTTAAATTTGTCATAAATACAAGGTAAAAATGGAATTGTAAACCATGAAATTATTTTATTATCTATGTCAGGTTTGTCAGTTTGTTTAAATGTCTTACGTTTTAAAAGCGATTTTAATTGTAAATTGATCGTGTCAAAAATAAAATTCAAAGGGTAATCATTATCCAAAAATGTCTTAATAATAAATTTAAAATTGTCACTATGATATTTTGGATGAGATAATAAAAAAACTCTGTCCACCATGCTCATAAGAACACCTCTTTTTTGTGAAAGAGGGTGAAGAGATAAAAAACTGAGATACCTCCCAGAGAAAGTTAACTTGTGATAAAGATTAAATTCTAATTTTCCATTCATATTGATTATCGTCACGTTTAAAAAATTCAATCGTTCACCACCAACCTCTAAAGTAAACTGCAGCCTAGGATGAAAAGAGTTAAATAACCCTAGAAATTCATCAAATTAAATGATTAGGAACAGCAGTCGCAATGTCATCTACATATCTAAAATAAAAGGATAACTCAGTTCCAAATCTCTCCAACATTTCATTCTCTAAGTCCGCCATGACCATATCTGCAATGATGGGAGACAACGGAAAACCCATAGGTGTCCCAAACTTCTGAACATAAATTCTATTATCAAAAGTAAAAAAGGTAGACTCTAATATTAATCGTAAAGCTTTAAGAAACTCATCCCTTGATATACCACAGTCACGAGTAATGCCATCTTTTTGACACACTTTTTATAGCCAAATCTAACGGAATGTTAGTGAACAGAGATATTGCGTCTAAAAAAACCAATGAAAAATTATTATTAAAACAAAAACCATTAAGTTTTTCAACCAATTTGAAACTGTTATCAATGTGGCTACGTGGTTTAGGAACATTCTTCATGATAATATTATGCAAGGATGAAGCTAATGAATAAAGAGGGCTATCAATACACGAAACAATAATTCTCAAAGGACACCCATATTTGTGAATCTTGGGAAGCCCATAGACTCTGGGAAGGATCCCATCACTACAATACAATCTTTTGTACAATTTCGAATCAATATACCCACGATTCTTCCATCTCGTCAATAACATTCGCACTGATTCAGTCAGTTTTCTAGTTGGATCCCTATTGATTACTGTGTACGTGCTACTATCATCTAACATATTAAGCATTTTTCTTTTGTACTCATCTTGGTCAATTGATACAGTAACATTACCCTTGTCAGCTCTCGTAAATAAAATATTTGAATTCTTTTTAATAAAACTCTTAGTGATTTTAAGTAAAAAAGTTAGTCTTTTATTGATGTCATGATTAACAGATTTCGTAAAAGCAATTTTCTGTATCAACGAGATTGCCCGATTTCTCACATCCAACACGCAAGTATTGCTTAAGCTTTTAACATTATTTTCAATGGACTTAATCAACTCCACACAATTTTTCTTCAAGTTAAATGAAGGTAAAGAAAAATTACTTCCTAATTGTAAAAGACACTGTACTTCAGTCGGTATGGTGATTTTAGACAAATTAATGAACCATTTATTCCTAACTGAAAACAGTGCTGATTGTTCATTAAAATTAAAAAAGGAAGCCGGTTTTATGTCTACTTTGGAAATATTACTGTTGTTAAAGGAACCTGAAGTCAAACTGTTAAAAAACGAAAAAGCATTCTCATTAGAACAAGTCCAAAAATACTGAATCAGTTTAATCCTAGAAATCATTACTTTATTATGTTTAAAAATCAGCCAAATAATTTTTTTGTCAAGTCTCTTAAGTTCATATTTTTTTACCGCGTCTTTTATCCTATTTGATGTGATTTTTAAATGCGAGAAATTGAATTTCATTGTGTCCCTCTGGTAGCGATGTTGTGCACTGCTTGAAAATAGGATATGTAGAAGAATGTTTGTTAAACGGAGGAAAAACGCTTGTGTTACGGAGTTGAGAAAAGCGTTTGATAAATGTTTGAAAAGTCTGACAATAAACTCTCTGCACAAAGGTGTATCAGCGTTTACTGAGCGTCCTCTGAAAAGCGTTGATTTAACATTACAGAACTTTCATGAAACGATATATACTCTATTTTATAACCATTCTGAAAGTGTTTAAATCCATTGATGTTCTGTAAGCGTTCTTATAAAGTTTGAAAGCGTAATAATTCTCAAAAAATCGTCATTAAACGGTTGTCAACGCTTTATAAAGTTTCTTATTTTCGTCATGGTATGTGTGTTCTTTGCGAAGAAAAAAATGACTTTCTATTTCAAACCTATTTTCCAAACTATCCAAGTAATAGTAATTTTTATCAGAAAATATGTGAAATCTTTACAAATTGCGCCGATTATAAACAGAAAACATTTCGTTGAAACATATACTATATACTACTGTTGTATAACTTTTTTAAACAATAAAACTAAAAAAGTGGTTCTATTTTTAACTTTTCTTAAAGATTCATTTTTAACCTCTTCTAACTAATGAATCCAAAATGATAATATTTTTATATTTTAATTAAATAAAAGTGAAACCTAAATGCATTTTTATACCTATTTCAAACTAACAAAATAGTAGTAATCCAAAAAGTATGTAATTTGTATTTTTACTTAAAAAATAATGATATCACATGTGTAATTTTCTATCTCAACCTAAATGATATGTATTCTCCATTCTAAAGAAATACATAAAAATAAGAGTTTTTAATTGAATAAAAAATAATGAAAAATCTTGGCGCCGCTAGTAAACTTGACTTGGTCTAACAGCGTCAAGTTTTTTTACACACGTTAAAAATTTATTATTTTAATTAAATACTCTCATTTTCATTTTTTAAAATAGAGAATACGTATTATTTAGATTGAGTTTGAAGGTTACATGTGATATCATTATTTTTTAAATGAAAATACAAATATACGTACTACTTGGGTTATTGTTACTTTGATAGTTTGAAATATATATAAAGATGTTAGCATTTGGATTTAATTTTTATTTAATTAAGAAATAAAAATATTACTATTTTGGTTTTATTAATTAAAAGAAATTAAAGATGATTATAAAAGGCAATTAAGAGCCTTAAACGCAGTAATTAGTGCGTGAATCAAAAGTATAATTATATTTCTAGTTATAATTATATTCCATACGTAGTATACAAATCTGAACGTTTCGGCTATCTTCAAGCCATCTTCAGCAGTCTCCATTATAACAATAAATTAATCAGATTTGTAAGAGACTTATTTATTGCATCCCATGGCTTCATTAATGCGAACTGATTAATTTATTGTTATAATGGAGACTGCTGAAGATGGCTTGAAGATAGCCGAAACGTTCAGATTTGTATACTACGTATGGAATATTAACTAGAAATATATTTATACTTTTGATTCACGCACTAATTAATGCGTTTAAGGCTCTTAATTACCCTTTTTTAGTCGTTCTTTATTTCATTATATTTCAAGAGCCCAATTAGAATCTTTTTATTTGTTAAAGATGATTATTTTTTAAGAGGAATTAAATGTAGGATTACTCGAGTTTCATTGTTTAAAAGTAGTTATACAACATTAGTGTTTCAACAAAATGTATTTTCTGTTTATAATTGGTGCAATTTAAAGATTTCACATACATTTTGAAAAAAAATATTATTACTTTGATAGTTTGGAGAATAGATTTGGAATAGGTTTGGAATAGAAGATCATTTTTTTTTCTTCAGGTCATAATTATTCCTTACCGTACTAATATGGGTAACTAGTGACCGAGCAATTCCTGTTCGTGCAAGTTTCTTTGAATCTTTCGGTAATTATAAATTATATTACATTTTATTATTTTCCAAAATAAAGAGTCAATATTTATTCTAGAAAGTTGAAAGTATGTTGGTGAATTTTTAGAGATTTTTAAAATTATTTTGAAGAGGTGAGAAAAACGATGAGATTTGAAGTGACCCTTGATGGTTTGGGTGAGACACCAAATTGTAGATGGTACGATAAGGATTATTAAATACATATACGTTAATTGTTCATCTTCAAATTAATCACAGAAATTACTTGATTTATATTTTAAATTTAAAATCGCAAAATATTATTTAACTTAAGGGATCAGCTTATTATAGCTACTTTGATATCTTATAGCACAACAATATTTTATTCTATAATTTTGAATACGTAAGGCATATGGCTTTAGTGGGTACCTAAAATAATCGGTAAAATAATCGGTTTATATAATTACTTTCCGTATGAACATGATGCTCCACCCAGTAAGCTTATCGGATAGAAGTGACGCAACCTACGGAATGGTGATCCTTATTATAATACATCCTCGCACATGGTGGTGCTCAGTTGAATCTAAAAGCGTTGTAACTGGAAACCATGAACATACATCTGACGAGACGAGATTCACGATGTATCTACCCGAAGAGGTCACTCCTCAACCAATCGTCTCTCGTTCTTTATTTACGTCTTCCTGTCTAATGGAGGAAGGCGTTCGCCTATTGCCATCGCAAGTCACACATCTGAACGATCTGTACAGTCCACGGCGATCGCTTCTGCGCACTCGCAGCTCCTGCTAAGAAAGGTTCGCGATGGCGAACAAAGAAAGCTAGTTGTCACGCCAGGTTAATAGGCTCCAATAGGAGCGTGTTCCGCGAGCGATTGCGATTAGGTTTCCTTTGCGACTGAAAGTCAGTCGACAGTGGTCGGTCTGGATTCGGCCATTTTCACGATTATCCCTTCTCTTTCATTCTCTCCGTAATTTTATAGTTTATTAAACAATTATTCATGATTAATAGAAAAACAAATGGAGTTTTGTAATGACAGCTGATGGTAACTCATTGTAAGTGAAGTCGTTTTTAAAAATTACTTCGTGTTCGGTCGATTGAAGTGAGTGAAACACGACGTGATTATTAAGAAGATACAATTTTGATAAAAAAATCGACGATGACATGTGAGAAACGTAACGACGGATAATATTTTCTTCAGTTAAAGAAGATGATCGAAATTTCAGAGATATATGAAGACATTTATGAAATAATTGTCTTGTGGATTTTTGATCGAAGTGCTCCGAAGTAAAATCGAACGAGTTGAACGTCCACCAAACATTCACCGATATCAGATTCTCGCCATCGATAGTCGACGACATGGTTGGTTTCGAGGAATCGTGATCCTCACGAAATTTGTCCGCGACAGAATCATGCCGTCGGTGGGTGAAAATGCATGACGGGCAAGAAAGAGTTTAAGGGACCCACCACGCAGAGAGGTGGAAGACCTTCTGAACGAACGTATCGACGAATACATCGGAAATCGTCACGGTATAAACCGGTTTCTGCATTTGGTGTAGCAACGTGCAACAGTACTGCCGCCGGTAAGTATTAACGAAGAGATCTCGAGACAACGAATTACAGTGAATGCCACTGTGCCGCACGCTGGTCGATTCGATTACTCGGCGAATTATAAACGGTAGTTTTGTTTTAATGAAGGGGACAGTAATTGAATTGCTGACAGATCGAGGCTACGTTAATCGCCTCTGAGATCGTGTTGACGATCTTAGACGATATAATATATGGCATATTACGACTAGAATATCTAATGCTTTTTAAGAAAGTTTTATTATATCGTATTACATATATATATATCCAGTGATGCGATTAGATAATTAAAAATTATTTAGATATAGGATAAGGTAAATTACACAAAAACGTATTTTAGATAAGATAAAGATGATTAACATTTACATTAATCTAGATAAAAGATGAAATTTGAAAAATTTTATTTTAGTAATTTTTAAGATATAATTTTGTTATTAAATAACTGTTAGATAAAACAATTTAGGATATAAGAGATGTATTCATATTTTCATTAATCCTTATTTTTTAAGAATAAAGGTTCTTTGACCATTTCGTCTGATAAATAGTTCCTACGTGGAATTGATATTTGTTGTCCAAAACTGAAGAGACGCTCTATTGACTGATGATAGCAATGTATTATAAGGGACACCATAGCCAGTTGTCACAGTTATTGATTAGTGATTTCTAGAAAAAAGTGGATGCCTGATTTTGAAATATTACATACGTTATAATATACTTACTTTATTATTCTTTAGGTATTAAAAAAATGTTACTCGTGAATTTATTATATCGTAAAAATAACTTATTTAATTTTAAATGAACTTACGAAGATTTGGCAATTAACCTCGTGTTCTAGATTGATCGTCACACGTTCTAGAGTTGGCAGTAGCATATTTGTTATGGACAACACATATAAAAAATACAATTTTTATTTTAATATAAGTTCTATATTTTAAGAAATAATAGTAATTGTGATATTAATACAAATAAAATAGTTATTTTAATCATAAAATACGTAATTCATTTTTGTACCGTAGTTTCTATATGAAAAATAAAAAAAACATATATATCTATATGAAATGTAATATATTTGGAAGTATATAACGATATTAAAATTAATTGTCACCTAATCTCATTTCATTATGGTCAATCTATCCACATTGCATTTTTAATAAAAGAGGTTTTATTTATAAACTTTGTAAGGATAATGATTAATTAATTGTAGCAAAGATTTTCTAAGCCATGTCATTTTCTATGAATACGAGGATATCGCGATTAATAATGCTAAAGACTTATTAGACAACAAAATAGATAATAAGAAAAATTTACTCAACAACTCCAATTTCTTAAACATCGTTATAAATAATATATATAATTTGCTTGTGATGCAAATCATTTTACACCACAAATTAATATTATATTAGCAATCTACAGTAAAAAAACAAGAGATTTTCCTGCCATGTCCTGATTGAGTTATAAGTATTTTGCTAATCAACCCGTACGACTAGCCCCGATTTCTTCTATTAAAAAAAAGTTTATTTGACGTGTGGATACAAATTAAGAATATCTAATTCGTTAGATTTATCTTCTAAATATGAAAATACTTCAATATTGCTTTGAATTATGACTGATGTCCAGAGATGAAAAGTTACTTTGTAAAAGTAATTAATTACAGTTACAGTTTTTCTCTTTCAAAAAGTAATTAATTACCGTTACAAGTTATTGGCTCTGAAAAGTAATTCGTTACAGTTACAATTACTGAAAAAGTAACTTTAAGTTACTTTTTTTAGCGGAATTTTTACTAGTAGTATCGATACTATTAGGGCTGTATTCGTAAACGTTAACCAACTGCCTTCATGTATCGTTTTACCCTTGTTTTTCACATAATATTAAACAAGGATGATACACGGGATCATTAAGGTAATGCAGCCTAGGACACTTAAAAAAAAAAGACATGGCTTACGTTTATATTATACAATTTTATTCAAAAAGAGAAAAAAATTGTATAACAAAGATGTTTTTCGTTAAAGTGATATAAACACATATAAATATGAAATAGCACACATATACAATGCTTTTTGTAAAAAAATTCTTTTTATATTCGGCTAAAAGTTGCAAATAAATTCCAGCACTAATCCAAAATGGTCTACAACCGTTCACTGAGCGCTCTTTCATTTGATTAGTGGATTCCATTAGATCCAAAATATAGACCAAACAGGTACAAGAGTTCATTGAACGCTTTAAATTTCTTTCTTATGATTAATCAAATGTTTCGAAGTATTGGTAGCTCCAAGTAGACACTACCGCACACTAAATTGACAAATAAGTTTAAAATATAAGAAATAACTATGAAAGTAACTATTAAATTAGTTACTAGCAGGGTTGGGTAGTAACTAGTTAAAACGTTTAAAGTTAAAAAAAAAGTTAAAAGTTAATAACTTTTAACTTAACTTAGTTAATTATAAGTGTATTAAATTTTAACTTAACTAAGTTACTTTTAAACGTTAACTTTTTAACTTTTTTTATCTCTTTTAAATGCCTTAGAAAAATAATAAAATATATAATAAGACTAAGCATATATTCATAATCCGTTCATATTTTAAGACATCTTAAGTAATTTCTCACTAATACAGCCTTCTGATTGGCTTATGCCTTATGTCATAAGCTTTAATCCGCATTTACAATAGGTGTTTTAAGCCTTAAGTTTAGGGATGCAATACAAGACAAGACGAGATTTTAGGAAATATCGTCTTGTCTTGAAAAAATCTTGAAATATACATTCTTGTCTTGATCTCGAACTCGAAAATCTTGTCTTGTTTCGAAATTCTCGACAATTTAAATAATGCGTTGTCTACAATACAGGAAGTAAGAAGTAAAAGTAAGAAATTGACCAATTACAATCGATTATTCTTCTCAGATTTGATTGTAATTGGTCAATTTTTTACTCTTCTTACTCCGTGTATTGTAGACGACGCTTAAGTGTTTGCGCAACGCGTGTTCCATCAGAAAGGTTATTCTCAAGAGCAGGATTAATTATAACAAAACATAGAAATAGATTATGCGAGGAATCAGCGAGATCCCTACTTTGTTTAAATTCATGGGCTACATGTTCAATATCT
>NW_017300150.1:306470-310491 GCF_001594075.2 Trachymyrmex cornetzi
ATTACATTGACAAATCGATTCAACCGACAGTAGTTTTATTTTACTCACTCCTTCTATTTTTTCTGACTTCTGCGACATAAATCCTATATAATTTCTATATTTTTCGAGACTCGAGATTTTCAAGAAACGAGTCTAAAATCTCGTCTTGTCTTTAAACTCTCCGTGCAAAAAATATAATACATCAATACCGTCGTCAGCACATGTCGAGCGAATGTTTAGTGCAGGTGGCTTACTATTTGATGATTTACGAGGAAAATTGACCGTCCGTCATTTTGAGATGACGCTTTTATTAAAATTTAATAATTATTTCTAATTTAATAAGAACTAATAACCAGAAAAGTCAATTATTATTATTAATTTTCACACATGATTCTGCAATGTATGTGATTCTAAGGAATTATAAGTTTTGTTATTATTTAATATTTTGTCATTATTGATACGTTGTATTCTTATTGAGAGTTTATCTTTAACTTAAAATGTAATTTTTAAAAATGTAATCACTAATTTTATATCTTCTCTATGCTAGCTGTTTTTTTTAGTTATGTAACTTATATAGTTATATAATTATATGTATCATATATGAAAAAAATTAAAAATTTAATTTTCTTAATAATCTATATTGTAGTTATTTAATCTCATTTTAAGAAAAATTAGGACATTTTGACCTCAAAAATAATTTTTTTCGAAATTAACTTTTTTTTGACTTAAGTTAATTCAATGTTAACTCTTTCGTTAAGTTAATTTTTTGTTCCTTCAACTTTTAATTTAGATTTATTAATTTTGTGAAGCCATTAAATTTAACTTTATTCAGTTAAAAAAAAACATTAACTTACCCAACCCTGGTTAGTAGTTACTTAAAAAATGTAACTAAGTTAAGTTATAATTACAGATGGAAAGAAAGTAACGAAGTTAAGTTACAGTTACTGAAAAAAAATAACTCTAATAACTGTAACTTCGTTACAAATAACAAGTTACTTTCCATCCCTGCTGATGTCATACTAATCCCAGTTTTTTTATCTATATTGCTAAAAAATTCTCATCACTACTACTACTAGAAGGTGTATAGAAATTTTTTTACACTACTCTTCTACAATCTTAGTTAATTTGAAAAAGATAACATTTTCTTCATCTAAGATAAGATAAAAATTATCTATATTTTTAATAATCTAGATAAAGAAAAGATAAAGCCATTTCTTCATCTAGATATTTATCTAAATAATTTTATTTAAATAACGGAAAACATTGTATATATCTCTTACTTTTCACAAGTAGTACCCCGACGCAAAAAAAAGTTTAATAAAAATACAGAGAAACTGTATACATAGATTGAAACAAGATCTTAGAAATTCTTAATTTCTCGTAGATATTCATAGTGGGACGCAGAGTGAGGTTGTTTGTCTTACAAATTCTTAATGTAAGTTTCTTGTAGATATTCGTACTAGAACGTAGAGTGATGCTGTTTGACGGAGAATTTCTTGATTTTTTAAGTAAACAACGCTACTCTACATTCCATTACAAATATTCATTAAAAAAATAAGAATTTCTAAGGTCTTGTCTCAATCTATGTAATTAAATGTAAAAGTTTCTCTGCCAAAAACGATTTAAAACTACTTTAAAAATATATATACCAGGTATGTAAATATGATACCGCAATTTACAAATACACTACTCAACAAAATTAAAGGATCACTTGTTTCACCCTGCAAAAATAGGCAAATTTCGAGATAGTATAACTTCGTCAAAAATCATCCTATCGAGATTTTTAAAAAAGCATTTTAAAGCTTGAAATCTCTACTTTTCAAACCTGTACTTCAAAAAACCGTATTTCTCATATTTCATAAAGTTACACAAATATAAATGAAGATGCATCAGATCTCAAAATTTTTTACGAAATTTGCGAAGTTCAACGGAGCCAAGTAAAAATTGTGCACAAATACGGTTTACATCTTTCGAAAGAATGAATCTTTATCTTCAATTTCGTTTTTTATGAAGCTTCGTAGGATTTTTTTTCACCGAGTTATTCAACGTCAAGGCAAAAAGGGTCGTTTTTGATTCAACGTTGAATAACTCGGTAAAAAATAATCGTACAGAGCCCAACAAAAAAGCAAATTAAAGGTAAAGATTCACTCTTTCGAAAGCCGTAAACCGTATTTGTGCACAATTTTTATCTGACTCTGTGGAACATCGCAAATTTCGTAAAAAATTTTAAGATTTCATGCATCTTCAGTTATGTTTGTGTAACTTTATGAAACATGAGTAATACGGTTTTTTAAAGTACAGATTTGGAAAGTAGAGATTTCAAGCTTTAAAATGCTTTTTTAGAAATCTCGATAGGATGATTTTTTACGAAGTTATACTATCTCGAAATTTGCCTATTTTTGCAGGGTGAAACAAGTGATCCTTTAATTTTGTTGAGTAGTGTAGATGGCCACATAGCTGTAAACGTAGTTGCCGTCAGACCGCGTCATTGACGCCATTTCCTTGTTCTGACATCTGACAAAGATTTTCAACTCACAACAATACAAGTTTCATACAACAGTATATAATAGCGTTGAACATGTCGAATTTTGTGCCAGGAAACTACGATTTGCTAACAGCGTTGATTTTCTGTTACGATTTGAAGAAAACTGCTGCAGAATCGGATCGAATGCTTGTCGAAGCTTACGGTGAGCATGCTCTTGGTAAATCACAGTGCTTTGAATGGTTTAAAAAATTCAAAAGTGACGTTTTTGAGAAACGAAGAACGTGGAAAACTATTGAAAAAGTTTGAAGACAGCGAATTGCAAGCATTGTTGGATGAGGATGACGCTCAAACTCCACAACTCGCGGATCAATTGAATGTGACACGAGAAGCCGTCTCCATACGTTTGAAATCCATGGGAAAGATCCAGAAGATGGGAAAATGGGTTCCACATGAACTGAATGAAAGACAACGGAAAAACCGAAAAACCACTTGCGAAATGCTGCTCGCCAGGCACAAAAGAAAGTCATTTCTCCATCGAATTGTGACTGGCGATGAAAAGTGGATATATTTTGAGAATCCTAAGCGTAAAAAGTGGGATCAGAAAGGTGTGATCTATTATGAGCTGCTAAAACCTGGCAAAACAGTTAATACTGAACGCTACCGACAACAAATGATCAATTTGAAGCTTTGCGTGAAAAACGACCGGAATATCAAAGAAGGCAACACAAAGTGATTTTGCTTCATGATAATGCACCATCACACACAGCAAAACTGGTCAAGGAAACGATTGAGGCGTTTGGTTGGGAAATACTTTCGCATGCGGCTTACTCACCAGACTTGACTCCGTCCGATTACTACTTATTTGCATCGATGGGACACGCACTTGCTAAGCAGAGCTTCACTTCTTATGAAGATGTACGAAAATGGCTAGATGACTAGTTTGGCTCATAAGAGCAACAATGTTTTTGGCGTGGCATCCACAGATTGTCAGACAAGTGGGAAAAATGTATAGCTAGCGACGGGCAATACTTTGAATAAAATATTTTGTATCATTTTCTTGCAATAAACGTGTATTTTCTATTAAAAAATTCCGGTTTCATATTTACATACCTGGTAAACACTCAGATTAATTTTATGGTGAAGAATTTCCTATTAGCAGTAATAAACCTTTCGATGCATATATTAGGTGTTGAACTTAATTCCTGCCGCTCGCTTAATTTAAAAAACAATGTTCCACACCTTTAAAAAATCTAAAAAAAATTTTTTTAATGTAATATGCTAAAAAGTGTGTCAAACTTTTTAGCATATTACATTACAAAAATTTTTTTTTAGATTTTTTAAAGGTGTGGAACATTGTTTTAAATTAAGCGAGCGGCAGGAATTAAGTTCAACAGCTAATAATTCTGTATAGAACACTATTCAACAGCTATAGCAAATTCACTATAAGTAGTAATACTAGGGCGGTTCTAACCCTAGTGGCTAGAGGGGGGCGCGGGGCGCGGGGGGTACTGGTTGGCGCGTGGGTGAAGGCGCGGGGGGTACTTGCAGGCGCGGGGG
>NW_017300150.1:310532-318692 GCF_001594075.2 Trachymyrmex cornetzi
GCCCCGCGGGCCATAGTCGCGGACCCCGCGTCGCGGGCCGTAACCGCCCACCCTGCACCAACCGCGAAATGCGTCGCGGACAAAGAGACGGCGCGGTATTGTAACGCGGATGTGATATAAATTTAAAGAAAAAAAAAAATATATATATATAAATATTCTTACCTTCTCCACACCTCTGCCTCTTCCTCCTTCACCCTCGTCCTCCTTCTCGCTATTCTTCGGCTGCTTCTTCTTCTTGCACTTCCTCTTCTTCTTCCTGTTGAGAAGCCAGGAAGTGCAAGAAGTGCTGGAACTCGTGGGACATTTGGAGGACGTCCGCCATAAACTCATGGCACTCTTCAGGAGTGACGTTGTTGAAATTGAATGGTAAAAGGCCACCCGCATCCTGTTGTTCCTCATCGAGGGAAGCGTCGACCTCGATAGCGTCACCCTCGTCGAGGGAAGCGTCGACCTGGATAGCGTCACCCTCGCCGAAGAAGATGCCATCAACGGAGAGGAAGCCCTCGTCGAGGATGTCCTTCTCATTGATGGCATCTTCTTCGGCGAGGACATCCTCTTCGTCGAGGACGTCCTCCTCGTCGAGGACGTCCTCTATATCCAGCTTTATTCTTTTAGGTGGTGGCTCGTATTGTTTCATTATTCAGTTCTTTTCACAAGTTTTTTCACAAGTTTTTTTACAAGTTTTTTCTATGCTGCACTATAAATTATCACTTTTACTTAACCACATAATGTGTAAAAGTATTCCACCATTTCGCGTTAATAGTGGAATACTTTTACACATTTTATTAAAAAAAAAGGCACTTACGTCACAATACTTCCGCAAGCGAACAAAGACTGACGCCGAGATCTATCGTTCGCTGCAGCGAGCCTGCCCGGGCTTTATCTATAGGCGACAGTTGTATATAAACATTTTGGATCATAAGGGTCTTCACGAGAAAAAGCTATCGCTCATATCGTTGCGGTACTCTTTATAATATAGCCTAAAAATCGCAATGCATTGCGACGTTGCTAAGTAGTGTGCCTAATGATATAAAATAAAAATGATCAATTTTAACCTACGAATTGCGCGCGTTTATTTTCATACCTGTTATTCCCTTTTTTCTTTTTTTATATACATACGTTTATACGTACATACATACATACATACATACATACATACATACGCACGTATATGATTCGTGACATGGCGCGTTAAGAGAAGCGTCCGCAGATGTTTACATAAACGGAGCGCGTCGAGGCATAGGGTGGATGGATGGAAGGAAAGCAAAGAAAGTACATATATATTTGATGTAAGCGACAAAATTTTTATTCACATATTATTACATCGGGTTTTTTTTTGTGTGTATTAAAAACTAAAGCCAATAGCTCGCAATCGACGAGCTGATGTCCATTGAAAATATCGCTATCGCGTATAGCGTCTTCGGAAGCGATGTTGGAGAATCGCGTATACTTGACATCGACCGTATCGACGAGTCGGACTAATCGTTCGAACGTTACATCGATACATCCGTCAAACGGGAACATGCGGCGTAGCGTCGTTTCGGTCATTGTAATGCGTACGGACGAAGAATTGAGGCGTACGAGCGTAGCATCGTTCAGCGTGCAAACTCTAACGGTTAGCGGTCCAACGCTTATGAAATTGTCTTTGTATTCGTTTCGCAGCATTTTGTAAATATTACATCGCTGCTCGTAGAGGCCCTTCCACGTTTTGTGAGACAGCGACAGTTCGTGTCCGCGATGATCTCCCAGGGCGATCTCCACGTAACTCGGCGGCGATGATTCCAACGTTGATTCCAATTTCCAAATATTTGTAACCCTTAGCCGTCAGATCGTAACGTCTGCTCGGTAAACGCACCGCGCGATGCTCCATGCTGTGTACGTAGGTAATGTTAAAAATGTTTCTTTTCGCGTTAGATCGTTGAAACTTACATGTTACTTACATGTTACTGCAGCACTTCTTCGTTTCGTACGATGCGTTGCCCTCTTTGGCGAAATACATTTTCAACCGTTCGTACAAGCGGGTATCGCAAGACTGATTGTACCCGCTCAAATTGCAACGTATATGGTAAAACTTTTAGAATCGAAGAGGGGGTAACCCCCCCCCTCCCTTTTTTCCAAGAATTGCGAACGTGTCGCGACACGTTTTATTATGTTTTTTTCTACGTATTTTCTTTGTTCGCGAGTTTATCAATGTTTATGGTTTATATTTCGATGATGACGATGATGCTTTTTCCCCAGGACATTCCCAATATCTCGTTTCTTCCTCCTTCTTCTTCGGCGGTGGACTTGGCGGACCTTCCTGCAAGAGACGGTACCCCTTTCGCTCGGCCGATTTTCGATGTAGGTAGTCTCTTACTCGATCCATGTCTTAACGCTCGTAATCGAAGCTTGCGATTGAAAGAAAAAAGCCTTATACACTACCTATATACATTGCATATATGCACTGTCAGATCGGACATGTCACCTTTATACGTACACGTTTATACGTACACGTTTATACGTACACATTCGTATATACACGTTAATACGTACACGTTCGTACATACACGTTAATACGTACACGTTCATACGTACACGTTCATACATACACGTTAATACGTACACGTTCGTACATACACGTTAATACGTACACGTTCATACGTACACGTTAATACATACACGTTTATACATGTATTACAATGGAAGGGAAAAGAAATACATAATCAATACGTAAACGTTTTTTTATTTAAAAATTCTCTTGTGCAACTACCAGTTATATATTTTAAATACATTTTGTAACGCGCAGATCTTAATATGTTGTCCGCATCGAATAGTATTAGCAACATCCAGAGTAGCCAACGATTTCATGTCTTCGCACACTGCGTCCAAGGTCTCGATGTGCATGCGTTCTCGTTCATCGTCCAAGTTCCATAGCCACGTTCGTTTCTCGCGTCCCTTGACGTACACGATAGCATCATCTTCAAATACAACCGCCGTGATCAGGCGTTTCGCCTCGCTGTACGGGATCACCCCGTCCTCCTATCGCAATCCATGGTGATAGGCACTCAACCAGGAAGCGCAGGACCTGTCGGATCTTGTCAAAAATTTCCATGGCACGGGACTCGTAAAAATGTAATGCGTGAGAACGGTCCCCTGTTTCAGCACCGCCACTTCCTTCACGATAAATTTCTTGTTAACGATGAATCCTTGCAGATCCACGAACGTTGACACGGACATGTTGTCGAGAAGACTGCGGTCGATTGCGGGCGTATCGTAGATTTTATATCGTGTCGGAGGATGCACTTAGGTGATTTTGCGCACAACGTTGGTCACTGGATCATACTGAACGCGATCGTGTATGATGAGACAATAGGCTGTCGTATTCGCAGGCACGTTATCCTTACATTCAAAGTCTAATCGCACGTCGACGGTGCCACTCTTGATCGATTCGTTCTGTCGAGAGCAATCGATGATGACGAACGGACCATTACGTACAAAAGTCGTAAAGGTGAGACTCGGCTATACTCGTATCTGTAGTAGCCCTTGCAGAAACGCGCGTACATGTCGTATAAAATCGCACATCTGTTTTTATCGAAATCCAGATTTAAGTCATCGTACGGATAACATTTCGAGTTCAGGTAGAGTTTCGCGTTGGCTAACTTGCAGTCGTTGAAACGACTTATATCCTCGGACATGATGTTTTTTCGACCTGTTTGTAAAGCGAAGATGACGTAGCGCGGCTTCTCGAGCTGAGTAGCCGTCTTGATGGCCCACGAATGCTTGGCTGTACTCTGCAAGAGCGGAAACTCGTACAGATTCCACGAGCGAAAAGCCATGCTCAAATATCGTCCGCTCTCCAGAGCGCGGAGCATCGCCAGCTAATTTATCTCGCTCAATAATACGTGCGGCATTCACCACTGTATTTTCAATAATTCGAGTATCGGCTCTGTCGCAGGATCTCCCGTCAGAAATTGTTGTCGTTGCGCGCTCGTATTAAAATCAACTCGTGACGAGCGTTGATCACCACGCGCCTGTAATCTTCGCAGAATCCCAGCAGTACGTAGAACGGTACACAGCAATTAAAGTATCCGGACGCAGTAGTCTACGCGTCCCAGCCGGCATTCCGCAGAATCACGCTTCCGTCAGACGACACTGTTACATAGTTTTTGAGCGTGCTAGTTATGCCAACGTTTCTGTTACGGTCAATCTCCACACCGTTGAGTTCATATCGAATCTCGTCGAACATGAACGCGACGCAATTATTTCCCAATGCCACGTTAGCGCCCTCGACCACTCTGTTCTTCGTCAGTTTTCCCTCGACGTATAGAAAGCTTTCGTACGGCAGTGTATACAGATCCTGTTGCTGTATTGGTATTCTTATCTCATCGCTGTACCCAAACGTTGTGTTGGCGAACGGGTTGTACGTGTGAGTCTCAATCTTGACGATGCGATCGTCGAAGAGCGGCTCATCTTTAATGTTTAGAATATCAGTCATCTCAAATATTGCGCACCGCGAATCACAAAGATTTTAAAAATGTAACGTTCGACGCGCTGAGCTTCTTCCTGATGCAGCTGGATGAGCGAGTGTTATCGAGCTGTGAGGTCACCGGCCTTGTAAAGAATGCGTTATCTCCCTGCGTGCGCTCCGTTCCTTCCAGCACGAGCATCTCACGCTCACGTTATCGCTGCTGTCGTCATACGTGCAGTCTAACGGTGATCTCTTCTCCTCGAAAATCAAGCAATCGTCCGTTCTGGTCGACGACGCGTATCGTTAGATTCGTAATGCTCCGTGCGATGATCGGCAGGTAAATGATCTGCGCCGGTCGTTCTGATATCTTATATCCTGGCGGCACGCTCGGTGAAAATTCGTGTATCGTGTGCACGCTTTTGCCGTTGCTGTACGCGCCCTCGGTCACGTTACACTCTACGCGGATAATGTTTACGTTCATTATGTTGATCGACATGTCCGATTCGTGCCATCTTCGCGGTCGCAGTATACGCTTGGACGAGAATCCCAGCAGCGATCCAATGCTGTTGGACCTGTCAAAGTTTATTCTGTATATGCACATCTAATCTTGCATCTCATCGTGTTGTAGTTTGCGCGGAGCGTAATCGGGTATTCTTCACCGTCGTCATCGCTGTCGTTGTTGCTGTTGTTATTATTGTTGTTGTTGTCACCATGCACTACGTTAATGGTTACAAGCGCGTCACGGCGCGGACGTTTTCGTAAAATCGCGCGTTTCAAAAATTCACTTATGTCTCGCACTTCGTACGAACCTTTGGGAATTGTAATTTCCGCGTCGTCTTTGGCGAAATAAAATTTGTTGTTCGATTCGTTCACGTACGGTATCGTGTGATAAGTCTCAAAAATCGCCAGACCGAGCTCGTAATCGCCGTCACTCAAATCTATGGCGGGAAAGTAGTTCGCCGCGAGGACGGTGCTCTTCCCGCTCAGCGTAAACGTCAGCGACATGATTGGAAAAGCGTTCGACCAGTACTGAGATTTCACAGCATCTCGTCGATCTTTTTAAATTCACGCGCATCGACCGTTTGCAGAAACCGTAAGCACATCTGTCCGCAGAAGCTCTGGTCGTACGTCTGACAGGACGTGCGATTGTACTCTATCGTCGTAGCACCGTTCCCGAAATATCGCACCAGTTCCTTGGGCGGTCGAAGATTACCGAAACTGTCAAAGTACACGACGCGATTGTTCCTCTTCGCGTACGCTACCCAATGTGTACCGGGACCTGTCGCATCGTCCAGATTCACGATACCGCTTTCGTTTCGGCGCGCGCCGCTCGTCGATAACGTGTTACGCATGAAAACGCCTCTAAAGTACGGTACGCGCATACGTCTCGCGAGATCGTTCAATTGCATATTGGTAGTTGCGCCAGACGGCATTTTTATCGTCTCTTTGGCGTTTTTTTTTCTTCGCAGCTACGCCCTGTCCGCGTTTGTACGGACCGAGATACAGTCCGCGTCCATATTTGTACGGAGCGAGATACAGTCCGCGGCCCTGTTTTAACAGATCGTTGACAGCCCCGGCGTGCGCGCGATAAAGAGACAGTCGCACGACAATGACGCAGCATCTGCCCCCAAGCGCGAGAAGAAGGAGAAGGTGGTCGAGGAGGAGAAGTAGGGAGAGGAAGCGGGCGAGACGTTCGAGCGTTTCGCGACTCCGCGCAAATTCGATGATCGATCGCATCATCATGTACAACCGATAACCTCCACTTCGCGTACGACGATCGTACCGACGATAGAATCGTTGGAGAACGTTTTCGAAACGACTGATGACTCGCTAGCAACGAAGGTTCAAAATCAGCTGCAAACGTCGGAAGGTCGAGAAGCGTTGCGAGCCGGCTTGGGCCCACTGAGCCAACAGTACGTCGAGGCTGAGGGGAGACAAACAGAAGAGCGATTACGTGTACGGCGTTTACCTACATAAGGATGGATTGATGTTTGGCAATAAACGTTTCGACGTAGATGATGCGGACAATATAATTATCGACGAACGTACGATACACTACACTCGGTCTTTACGAGTTGATTTTCAAGAGAATTCCCGACGATCTCCTCTACACGGAAGACGATATGAACAAGTACAAGAACATGCTGCTGGCGATGAATGCGCACAAACACAAGCATCATTCGCAGGGCCGATTATTGAGCAACAGGGGATACAAGTAAAAACACATAAACGCGCCGCTGATGTCGATGACACCCAAGAAACCGAATAAGAAATCTGGAAAGGGATTACTTCGCGCAATGACGCTAAACGACAACGCAATCGATTACGTGCATTGGGACGATCCCAACGAGCTGGTGGATCGTTTACGATTGTTCGACGCTTCGCACCGAGCGAGCAACAACGCTCACGACAATGAGATGCTGTCATCGAGGAACTTCGCGAAGCCGGTCTTATTATAAATTAAATCGTGTATCGACGAAACGAGTCAACTCCACGAAGCCGGTCTTATTATAAATTAAATCGTGTATCAATGAAACGAGGCAATCGAGTGACAACAGACGATAAATAATACATTTTTTTTTCTTGCGTATTACGCGTCGAATCATGAAAAAGAGAAAAGTTGATGCCGAGAGACGTCAACTCGTCGAAGAATTGCACGCTCCGGCGAGAAGAAATTTTCCACGAAGGCGCGTCATAGTCCAGGGATACGACGATCTGTGACAGGCTGATATCGTCGAGATGCGCCCGTACTCGAGCTTCAACAGAGGCCACCATTACATACTCACCGTCATCGATGTGTAGAGCAAGTACGCGTGGGCTGTACCGCTCGAGAGCAAGGGTGGAAGCGAGACGGCTAAAGCTATCGCTGAGATAATTCGAGCGAGTGGAAGATGTCCAAAAAATTTACAAACGGATATGGGGAAGGAGTTTTACAACGCTCGTGTGCAGAAGATCTTGAAAAAACGTGACGTTAATCACTATTCCACGTATTCGACGTTGAAAGCGTCAGTAGTCGAGCGGTTCAATCGTACATTCAAGAACGACATGTGGAAGATGTTTACGCTCAACGGCAATTACAAGTGGGTCGACGAGCTGCCGCGTCTCGTATCATAATATTACAATGCGCGCAAGCATCGCACCATCGGCATGCGATCCGCCGACGTAACTCCCGCGATCGCCGAAAGACTCTTGGACACGGTGTACAGCGCGATAAAAATCGCTGGTCCGGCAAAATTCAAAGTTGGCGATTCGATACGCGTGAGCAAGTACAAGACGGTTTTTGAGAAGGGTTACACGCCAAATTGGACCACCGAGGTGTTTACGATCGTTAAAGTGCAGCGTACCAATTCCGTAACCTATCTACTCGATGATTATCGTGGAAAATCCATCGCTGGAGCGTTCTACGAGCAAGAGTTGCATCGCGCTACTCATCCGGACGTGTATCTCGTGGAGAAAGTACTACGCAGGAAAGGAGACAGGGTGTACGTCAAGTGGTTGGGATTCGATGGATCGCACAATTCGTGGATACACAGAAACAATGTCGTTTGATACAATTTTGATTCGTGTATTTTTTTCTTTTATGCATATAAAAAATATATCAGTATAAGTATATAAACGTTTTTATATTACTACCCTTTCTACTTCGTTTGAAGTATGTGTATATATATATATATATAAAATACTTATAAATGTATGATACGTGAAATGAAAAA
>NW_017300150.1:318947-320598 GCF_001594075.2 Trachymyrmex cornetzi
AATAATAATAGTAGTAAAAATAATAGTAATATATATATATATATAAATGTAAAAAACATACATAAAGTGAAATTCAAAATAATGATAATACATAATAGTAGTAAAAATAATAGTAATACATATATGAATGTTAAAAACATATGATATGTATTATATGAAAGAACAATAATACGTAAAACATAATAGTAGTACATAATAGCAGCATATACTACATATAATACATATATTACAAAGGTATCCGCCAATGCCCCCATGGTAACGTCTCCGTCGAGTCAGGTATGATATATCGTTTGTCGTCGTATGGACTCGACGATTTTTGATTCGGATATCGTGTATACCTCGTGTAACTTAGAACGTATACACGATTGACGGCGAGTCATTTCGATCTCTTCGTTCAAACACCGCGTGTAATCGTCGAACGTTATCGTTCGCGCTACGACGTAACTCTTTACACCTTTCATCTTTTTAGTGTCCTTCTTGCCGTCCACCCTCACCGCGTACATCTTCGCTCTGAGTCCAACGAATTTGGTCATTAATGCACCGTTGTTCTCGTCCTTCATCAGGCCGGGTACTTTTTTGTTCGCGAGAGGCGTACCGTACGCGTTGTCCGCCGGATAATCGCTCGTGTCGAATCTTGCGATATCGCGTTTCATAGTCTCGTAAAGGTCCTCGCATTCTATATAGTAAATGAGACTGTCCGTGTCGGTATACATGATCTTACACTTGTCGCGATACATCGGTGACATGTACGCGTGGTGAAATTCGTACAAGCAGACTTTCGATATGTCGAGTATGCACATATCCACGTAAATCGGCTTGTTGAACTTCACCTCGAGTTTGCGCAGTTCGACGGCGATTAGATTCTCCGCAAAGACCCTGCGGCTGTGAAAATACGGTTTCGCGATCATTGCCTCCGCGCCATATCGTCCATCCCATTTCGTTACTAATTTTACATCTACATGGTTGCGTACATTCTCCATGGTCTTGCCGAATACCGCGTTGTTCATTAGTTTATACAAATTTTTTTCGAAATCGTTTTTCGCGAGTGTTCTAAATTGTGTATTAAGTTCAATATAATCGCGGAGCCATGGAGATTGAGCGAATTGTAGCACCCAGTGGATCTTTGTTACGCGAAGCCCGTGACGAGTACAATGCTGCAGGTTGCGGTAGTGGATGACGTAACGCTTCTTATCGTACAACGTAGCTAAAAGTTTATCTTCGCGCTTGCCGGGCGGCTTATCGCGCGTTGGACAGAAAGGTGAGTCAGTGTGTCCGTCGTGCAGATGTTGCGGATACTCGAGATCAATTTCGAGAATATAACCGGTAGGCGAATCCTAAGCGATCGCGCTCACGTCAAAGTTCGCAGCGTCTTCGATCTATCGAAATTCGCCATACGGCAATGGTTGACACATCGCCCATCCGTACAGATTATTCACATCGTAGTACATAACCCAGATAGCACACGAAGTACAACGGATATCCGTTATTGATCCAGAATGTACATATAACATACTGGACATAATATAAATATACATAAATGTATATACATACAAAGGACATACTATAAACATCGATAGTACATCCATATATCGATGTAAATATACATCCATCGGCGGACATTGTATGTATGTCGTACGTACATACGTCCATG
>NW_017300150.1:321062-321702 GCF_001594075.2 Trachymyrmex cornetzi
TTTCCAAATTAATTTGTAATTAATAAAATACATAAGATATATATAGAATACAAATTGAAGACAAATTGAACCAGAAAATTAATAATCACCATTTAAAAATAAAAAAAATTATTTTTTTGCTGTATTCCCATTGTATCTTCAAATTGACTCCATCAGAGGTTTATTTCATATTCATGAATATCCACTGCATATCCATGAAACTTAAATTAATATCCATTGTATCCCCATTATATCTTCGAATTGATTCCAGTATAGATCCATTTTATGTCCATAGGATATACATACGTATATCCTATGTACATCGTATGGATATTCGTAATATGCTAGATACATCCATGGGAACATATCCATGGGATGTGCGGATGTATATTCAATGGACATGAAATGACTCAATGATGGAGACAATTCAATGATACAGTGGATATACAATGGATACTAATTTAATACAAGTGAAAGTCCACTGAATATCCATCATCCTTTCATGTATATCCAATGTATATACAATATCTATTTTTGTGCTATCTGGGAAGGTACGACGAAGGAGTCGTACGAACGCATGTACTTGTTATTAGCCTGCGCGTATCTGCCGGAACATTGACTGAGGCCACCGCGTATGCCACGCTCGATGAACATGACCATA
>NW_017300150.1:321895-324582 GCF_001594075.2 Trachymyrmex cornetzi
CTGCCATACGTTCACGGCGTGAGCGTAATCGCTCTCGTATACTGTATCATCCGTCAATGAACTGAAAAATAATTCTTGCGATGGTAAGCGCGTGTCCTGCAATTTTTCAACGCAGTCAATGTACTCGTACGGAAAGATACCTATACGAGTCAGCAATTCAAATTCTTCGTCTGACAAAGTTGAAAATTCGGAACGTACAATTTTTAATTTATCTTTGTCGAGATACGACTCCAATTTTTCTAAACTTGATGCGAGAAATTTATAGGAATCAATAAACCTTAATTTTACGCAATTTTTTTGAAAATGATTTTCGTTTTTATCTTTGGTGCTATCGACACGTTTCGTGAACGAAATATATTTTTCTTTTGTCATAGGAAGTATGTCCACACGTCCATCGTACGCAGTAGTTATTTCTTTACTTATAAAGTGCGCGCCGACAAGTTGTGAAATACAACTGGAATATTATATGAATTTTTATAATTGAGATTACACACAATTTGTATGTGCTGGACCGCGATATCTACCGGTTAAGTGGCAATGTTCGCGGATCGTCCGGCGCGAACGGCTTCTCGCAAATATGACAACGCTTCGCGCTGCGGTACGCCTCCCATTGCTGCTTAGATAACGCTTCCATGGGCACGTTGGCGGATATGATATCTTTGACGCGATGCGCCAAATCGTTGAGCTGTCACGCGAACCACACTATACAGTTTTCGTCGTGACGGAAATGATACGATAATAATGAATTGTCGTACGAGCAGTGCACGTAGTATCCTATGCTGAATACTTCGTGCTGCTGATACTCGTACGACAATGCGTCTTCTTTGTCAGGCTCCATTTTCCGCAGGACGCACTCCAGGTCGGCGTATTCTACGAACGGTACACATTCCTGGTTGCAGTGGTTGCTGAATTCGAGCCATCTATCGTTCTCGCTCGGCAGACGGATGGCGCAGTCGTTCAGTTTTTGACAGTCCACATTGTGCGTCTGAAATTTTTTGCTCGAGTCAAAATAGTGAAGACACCTGTAAATAGAGAAATTATTTTTTACATATTGTTTTTTATTTTTTTCTTATTATGTTTATTTTTCTTATTATACTTACCGATCGCAGAAATATTTCTTGTGCTCCTTTTTTGTGAGTTGCGATCTCACAAGGTGCGACAGGTTCTTTATCCATGCAAAGTGACATACACCGTCGTCGCGTGGATCTTGCAGGTACAGGAGATTGACGTGCTTCTCCTTTTTGTCGCCTGTGAGTCGTAGAGGAAGGATCTGCTTATTCTCGATGCCGTACACGTTGATTCACACAGTGTTTAAACGTTCGAATTTTGGAATGTCTTTTAAAGTCATTGGAAACTCAATGTTTGTGAGATTCAATACTGTTGTATAATGCGGGTACGACGATTCTCGCTCCGTATATTTTTCAGCCGGGTATAGAGCGGCGATCACTGACCACGGGAAGCACGCATTGTCCGTCGTACGCACACTGATCACCGCTCGTTTCATCATAATTTCCCGCGGCACCTCGAAGTGATATCCCGCGCGCATGGGATTTAGTTCGTTCACGTTAACAGTCAAATTGAGGATTCGAGACAGCGCCCACCCACTATTGCGTTCCTGGAACTCTTCAAGCGATGCCAAGATAGGCTCAACGACGTACCGTTCGTACCACTCGCGTATATCGGTGCATCTATATATCTCGCTGTTCTTTGTAATTATACTCTTCATGGCACGTTTATCCTTCGTCACGAAGTCGCCGTTGAACGCTGTGTTCACTTTTACACTGCCGTGTCTTTCTACAGCGTCTCGCACTCGCTCTAGCACTATATTGCCAGAGTCTTCCAAAAACTGTCGCGGCTCGATGTGATTAGAATTTAACACAGCGCCCGTCAATATACGGCTTTCAAACGCGGCGTCGATCTCTCTCCAGACAAGAGATTGCTCGTTGCCACTCGCGTACTCGCCACTCGCGTACTCGCCACCAACGTGCACGAAACGCCGCTCCAATTGTGACTTTGCACCCGCGAGTCGCGCGATCCTCGCCCCGCGGATTGTCTATGTCCAACGGCGAGGCGCGGACGCTTGGCACGACAAAGTTCTTCGAGCCGCTCGATGCACTCGTCGCATCGTTGCAGCCACGCGAAACACTCAACCAGAGTGGCGATTTGGTCGCACTGCTCCAGCAGTTCGCGTTCCACTCGCTCGTGATTTTCCATGTCTTTTTCACAGTCTTTAGATCACGTTGCACTCTTCCACGGAGCACTTACACTCTTACACGGAGCACTCAATAGTTTTTTCTATGTGCGCAGAGTGGGCACATGCTGCGTGGAAATACAGTGTACATCGGCTCTTCGCATATCAAACACTCGGTGCCCTGTGTACAGTAAGACCAGTCTTGGTGCGAGATACATTCCTTCATCGCCAATATTCCGCAAAGAAATCTTGCCATAATCGGCGGATAAGCCATGCAACGTGTATATATGACTAAAGCACCGTTGTATAATAACAGCAGATTATACAGTGATTAGTATGAATGTCTAACGCTTCCATTTCCGAAGGCTGCACAAATTTCTCTGCGTGATCCGTATTGCCATCGTCCAAACGAATAAGACATTCAGTATCGTTGGACGACTTTTGGTCCACTTTGTCCTCAAATTCTACTTCCAGTGCTTCGAATAACTTGTCTGTA
>NW_017300150.1:324605-325474 GCF_001594075.2 Trachymyrmex cornetzi
ACGTTTGCACGATGATCAACCATACTTTTCACATTCATTTTTTGTTCACAATATTGTTCACATTACTGTTCACAAAGGTTTTTAATGTGCGCAGAGTGGGCACATGCTGCATGGGTATACAATGTACATCTTTTCTCCGCATTCCGAGCATGACCATCTGAAATCTAGTGCATAGAAGGAACATTCTTTGTGATTCCTGACGAGATACATTCCTTTATCGCTATAATCTCGCAAATCAGTCATGCATGTTGTACAAAAGATGGGAGCACCATTGCACTCTGTATAATAACAGCATAATATGCAATGCTTAGTACGGCTGTTCAATGCATGGATTTCCGAAGGCTGCACAAATTTCTCTGCGTGATCCGTATTGCCGCCGCTCAAACCAATAAAACATTCAGTATCACTGGACGACTTTTGATCCACTATGTCCTCAAATTCTACTTCCAGTGCTTCGAATAACTTGTCTGTATTTACACCATCCATGTCTTCAACGTCAATGTCCTCAACGTTCGCACGATGGTCAGCCATACTTTTGCATTACACTTACCATGATCGGTTTGGTAATCTTACAGGGCATCAACTGAGGTGTTGCGCGGTGATGACCCATTATATATTCCATTTGAAACTTTTTTGTCCCTTTGTCTACTCTCCATTGGGTCGCAGCATCGATGATGTGTCACCTATCATTTCTTAGAAAAAAATCGCTATCGGCGCTTCACTTAACGCGCCGTCTCTTTGTCGGCGTTATAGTACCGCGACGCATTTCGCGGTTGGTGCGGGGTGGGTGGCTACGGCCCGCGACGCATTTCGGGGTGGTGGGCGCGGGGTCCGCGGCTACGGCTCGCGACGCATTTCGGGGTGGTGGG
>NW_017300150.1:325667-327281 GCF_001594075.2 Trachymyrmex cornetzi
ACATATATAAAGTAAAAATTAACCTATCATGGTGAGCTCCCCTACATCGAGAATTTAAATGTCAGAATTAAATAAAAAGAAAGAAAAGAAAATGAAGAAGAAGGAAAATATTAAAAATGTCAAATTAAAGAATATAGAAACTAATTTATCGAAAAACTAACCGAAAATAGGGACGCTCACCACGATTACAAAGTACCGTATCGCAAATAATATTATGAATAATTCAAGAACCGGTTCCTGATATGTTGACCAGTCGGTATCAGACACAGTGAGTCACTTTTTTAGTTATTAGCTAGTACTAATGAAAATTGTAAAATGATAAAAATAAAATTTCGTCAGAAGGACTTATTACTGTGTACGAGCGACACCGACTGACAAGACGTGACAACAACTCGAGCTTTTATAGTTTATCTATAATCGGGAGGTAGGCCTTCGGAAGCCCCTCCATATCCGTCTGTAGGTTGAGTCCATGCATTTGTCTTCTGATGAATATCATCTCCGAAATCAATCTCTTCCTGTAGTGAGGTTTCTCGTCCAATATTGCAACACTGTCCCAGTCAAAATCGTGTCCCTCTTGCAACCGATGTTCCGTTATAACACTGCGAGCAGATGTGTTCCATCAGATGTGGTTCTTATGTTCCGTGATTCTTGACTTCAGTTGTCTACACGTCTGTCCAACATAACTCGCGTCGCAGTTCAGTTTACTATGGAAGTGGGGGGTGATAGGCTAAATTTTTTAGATATTACAGTGATTAGGGATAATGAGTTGATAGAATTTGATTGGTACCACAAGCCAACCTTTTCGGGTAGATATTTAAACTTTTGATCACAGCACGCGATTTCTCAAAAAATAGGTACATTCGCGAGATTAGTTGATAGGGTGATTTTGCTTTCGAATCCTAAATTCCATTTTGATAATTTGTGTTTTGTAATAAAAGTATTGTTAGAGAATGATTATCCTTTGAGTTTTTTATTTGAGAATATTAACAACCGTTTGAAAAATATTATTATAGCTAGTAATAGGAAGAGGGTTG
Source organism: Trachymyrmex cornetzi (assembly GCF_001594075.2). Lineage (NCBI taxonomy): Eukaryota > Metazoa > Arthropoda > Insecta > Hymenoptera > Formicidae > Trachymyrmex > Trachymyrmex cornetzi. Next base: position 326,702 of record NW_017300150.1, read on the forward strand.
TTAGTGATAATAGCGTTGATGTAGTACAGCCTTCGTGGTTCACTGTCCCTTTCGTTCGTGGTATTACTGAGAAGTTTAATAGATTGAATAGCGAGCATATGAGGGTGTCATTTTATAGTGTTAATAAATTGCGAGAATTTATTAGGGTGCATAAGAACCCTTTACCGCGTGATAAGAAGTCGAAGGTTGTTTATAAGATTTTGTGCAAGAGCTGCGACGCGAGTTATGTTGGACAGACGTGTAGACAACTGAAGTCAAGAATCACGGACCATAAGAACCACATCTGATGGAACACATCTGCTCGCAGTGTTATAACGGAACATCGGTTGCAAGAGGGACACGATTTTGACTGGGACAGTGTTGCAATATTGGACGAGAAACCTCACTACAGGAAGAGATTGATTTCGGAGATGATATTCATCAGAAGACAAATGCATGGACTCAACCTACAGACGGATATGGAGGGGCTTCCGAAGGCCTACCTCCCGATTATAGATAAACTATAAAAGCTCGAGTTGTTGTCACGTCTTGTCAGTCGGTGTCGCTCGTACACAGTAATAAGTCCTTCTGACGAAATTTT
>NW_017300150.1:327324-331427 GCF_001594075.2 Trachymyrmex cornetzi
CTCACTGTGTCTGATACCGACTGGTCAACATATCAGGAACCGGTTCTTGAATTATTCATAATATTATTTGCAATACGGTACTTTGTAATCGTGCTGAGCGTCCCTATTTTCGGTTAGTTTTTCGATAAATTAGTTTCTATATTCTTTAATTTGATATTTTTAATATTTTCCTTCTTTTTCATTTTCTTTTCTTTCTTTTTATTTAATTCTGACATTTAAATTCTCGATATAGGGGAGCTCACCATGATAGGTTAATTTTTACTTTATATATGTGTGTTTGCTCTGAGCAAGGCTAAAAAATGAGTCGAAACATGTAAGCGCGTTTAATGAATAAAGACGTTTCATTCTTTATAAGTGTATTATTTGCGCGACGTCTTCTGCGCCCGACTCCTAGTGCCCTTACTCTTTCCAATTCTTTGATTGTCATCGGTGTTTACATAAACACCGATATCGTCGGGACCTTTCCCGCGCTTCCCCCTCCTCCCCCGCGCCTACAAGTACCCCCCGCGCCTTTCCCCCGCGCCTACCAGTACCTCCCCGCGCCCCGCGCCCCCCTCTTGCCCCATGGGTTAGAACCGCCCTAGTATTACTACTACTATAAAAACTTATACGAGGAGTCGAAAAACAGTCGAATGTCAAATCGTTCTGAATAGCGTACCATTGTAGCTCAATATGTTAGGTGTTAGGTTACCGTTCGATAGGTCTTAGGTTCGAATTCCGTCGATATCGCGTATGCGCTTTCAAATATTATAAATTATATCTGATGCGTAATTGTAATGTGTAATTAATATTGTATGTAAAACACACAACTTATACAATTAATTCTGATTAATTAAAAATGAAAATTAATGTATTTTTTAAAATAATGTATAAAAAAAGATATATTATATCGTTTTGAATATAGAACTTTGGTTTGTGATTTCACGAAATTCTACATAATACTTTATATTGGAATGCTATATAGCATTCGATAACATCTGATGAGTAAAATCTTAAAAAAATATGATAACATTCCAATATAAAATGTTATACAGGGGGCTTCTTAAAATGCGGACACTAATTATATTGCGCTATCCTGATCTAAAATTGAGTCGAAATTTCCTGAGCCATTTTTTTGTACAGTGCTGTATAAATCAGTTATTATCGAGTAAAGCTAATCCAATGGGCGCCGTCTTTGAAACGGATGCACGTCCGTGAGCCGCGCGCCTAGTAGGGTGCGTGAACTCTCCACCGCTCCGCTATGCCGCTGACTTCACCGCTATCGCGCAATATTCTTACGCATCATAATAATGTGAAAAATTTGTTTTGCATTAAAAATCATATTTTTTCTGTCAGAAGAAGTTCCTTTCACGAAAATTTCAACAAGGAATACGAGAACTCTCGTCAAAACATAGCAAATTACAGATTACATAAAAAATATAATCTTATTGCTTACAAATTAATGAAAAAATCTTTCTTTATAAATTTAAAAATCTCTCTTTTTATAAGAAAATTAATTAAAAGGTATGAATAAAAAAAAGATAATATTTCTATTCTATGTAAAAGGAGACCTACAGAATTTTTAATTTACAAAGAAAGATTTTTTAAATAATTTGTAAGCAATAAGATTATATTTTTTATGTAATCTGTAATTTGCTATGTTTTGACGAGAGTTGCAAAGTTATGTTGTATGCCATTTCGTTATTATTTGCTTAATTGTGAAAATATGGCTTATCTCATACTTATCAAAGTTTTAAATATCGATGAAAACTAAAGTTATCTTGGAATTTTGTATATAAAAGCGTATATTTAACTCGTTTCAACAACTGTCAAACCATGTGTTTCTGCCCGAATATAGGATTACTTTACGTGCCCTTTACGATCATTTACTGACTGTCAAGGGAGGAAAGGACAATTTTCGTCGTTTACAAGTGTTTTAAAGCGATTTCGTCAATTAGATTTATCCAAATTGTCTTTACTTACAAATGGCATGTAACATAAATTAACGTGTCATTCCTCGCTTCTGACGTCACAATTCCAACATGGTCGCCACGACTACTCAGGAGCCTTAAATGTACAATTAAATGTATAATTGGGGTACCATGGCTCACACATTAAATATTCATGATGAACGGGACAACAGAAAGTATATACAGCGTGATCCGTAATTCGCGCATTCGGAGTACAGGATATGATACTCTATGCTAAAACAAACAACTTTTTCCTTTAGTAAAATTGCATCCCACAAACAGTTTTTGCAAGAGAGCTTGTTGAAGTTAACGAATAAGCGCTCGGATCCATCCCTAGTAGCACAGAACATTGGCTATACATTGGCTAAATATTGGTTATATTGGGGATACGTTGGACAAGATTTCCCAATGTAATGCCAATATTGGCAATATAACAAATGTTAGTGTATAGCCAATATTGCATATCAATCATTATCCAATATTGGCTATATATTGGCGATACATTGACCAATATTTCCCAATGTAATGCCAATATTGGCTATATGATAAGTGTCAATGTACACCCAATGTTGCATATCAACAATTATCCAATATTGGCTTTAAATTAGCGATACATTGGCCAATATTTCCGAATGCAATGTCATTATTGGCTATATAATACATGCCAATGTATAGCCAATATTACATATCAGTCATTACACAATATTGGCTATATAATAAATGTCAATGTACAGCCAATATTGCATATCAATCATTATCCAATATTGGCTCTACATTGGCGATACATTGGCCAATATTTCCCAATGCGATGCCAATATTGGCTATATAATAGATGCCAATGTACCATATAGCCAATATTGCATGTCAGTCGTTACACAATATTGGCTCTACATTGGCGATACATTGGCCAATATTTCCTAATGTAATGACAATATTGATTATAGAATAAGTGCCAATGTGTAACCAATATTGCGTGTCAGTGGTTACAAAATATTGGCTATATAATAAATGCGAATGTGTAGCTAATATTGCATGTCAATCAATATCTAATATTGTCTTTATTTGTTATTTATTTATTACTTAATTATTTATTTGTCTTTATTATTGGATATGTATTGTGGATAGATTGTTTATATCATATATGTACAATTAAGTAACACACTTATTAATCGATGAAATGGTGCAGCACATAACGCAGAAGACTCATAGTCCAAAGGTCCCAGGTTCGAATCCCGTAGGTAAGTGAATTTTCACTCAATTATTTCTAATATTGATTATACATTATTTCATGAATATTAGCGAATATTGAAAAACCATGTATAGCCAATGTAAAACATTGGGTAAGAATTGAATCGCCAATATTGGCTAAATAAGACTGGGCCTCTACTTTACAATATTGGACCAATATTGGAGATTAAATTTTTGTCCAAAATTGGCGAAATATTGGAAAAACAATGTATAGCCAATGTAAAACATTGGGTAAAAATTGAATTTCCAATATTGGCTAGATATGACTAGGCGTCTACTTTACGATATTGGAACAATATTGGTTATCCAATGTTTTAATATTGGCTGTACATTCGTTTCCTAATATTGCGCCAATAATTTTTGCTACTAGAGATGTAGCACTCAGGGCCGGTGCGCGCGCCTCACTTGCGTGTACCAGTCCGTGACTAGTATTCATAAATGATGTCTTTTAAGACGCTCATACGGCTCTGTTATGATTAGTTTGTGTCATTATAAGATATCTTATCTTAAATAATAAGAAAAAACTATGAACAATATCGGCATTTGACCTTTTTCCATATTGTGTTGCATAAATAATGAAAATTTAATAAAATAAATACTGCTTTTATTTCTTACGTAATACATGAATAAAAAATTGTCTGCTTGCATAATAATAATCTGAAAATAAAGAAAAACTTAAATAATAATTTGCTTGGCAAGCGTTCTTCTATTTCAAATATTGTACAATTACGTTATTATAGTTAAATAGTATCGTTAAACTTAAAGAATAAACTTGAATTTCCTGCTCAAGCGAGTACATTTGTAACGGTGATTAAAAATAAAGTAAAATCGTCCGGCTAAAGCTACAATAATAAAGTAGACAACACAATTCGTAAGTACTTATGATGTAGGAAGATGTTCTCAGGT
>NW_017300150.1:332994-334246 GCF_001594075.2 Trachymyrmex cornetzi
TCAGAAATATTGCTTTAAACATATAAAAATCGAGTAATTGTAAAGAATAACAAAAAATTTTTTTTAACAGACACACGCAATTTGGGCTAAAATTAATGACAGATTTCTTGTTATTTTGTCATAAAAAAAAACTGTAAAAATTTTGAGAAAAATCGGCGTCTGACATTTCTTAAGGTTTACTTGTTAACGTAAAAGTTTACGATAAAAATCGTTTGATGATAATCAACAATGTAAAACTGAAAATAGAGGCTTTGTCACTTAAAATATAATCCAATAAAAAATTTATTTGAAAATTAATTAATTAATTAGCATAAAAATTTTTCAATGCCTATTAGAGCCGACACAGGATATAATGTGTAACAATCAATTTATTAATAACTAAAAATTTAATTAAAAATTGATTAATAAACTAAAATTATATCATCGTGACATAGGTAAACGTTTCGACTCAATTATTTGGGTCCTCTTCAGTACCAAAAAAAAAACCACAAAAAAATTTGTATAAATAAATGTGTAGAGTAATTATGTGACGTTTCCTCATTTTACTCTCTTGTCATCGATTACATGTCTAATTTTGATTGTTTGTATAAGTTCATTTGATTATTTCAATCTCAGGCCTTTATATTTATTTTTATTCGTATTGACATTTCTTAATTTACTTAAAATTTTGAATATATATATATTTTGTTCTTTTTGCGTTGATTCACCTTATGTATTAATCTCATTTATATAATTTTTAAGTTTTTGTTATGTACCAGTTTAATTTATTTATAACTCTAACTGTACATTTATTTGAGTTTTTCAATTTCAGACCTTTGCACTTAATTTTATTCTTATTGACATTTTTTAATTATTATTAATTTACTTAATTTTTGACTACACATTTACTTGCGTTGACTCATATTATGTATTAATCTCAGTTATGCTTTTTAAGTTTTTGTATATATCTGTTTAATTTATTTACAGCTTTGACTATACGTTTATTTGCGCCGACTTCTTTTCTTTACCGGTTTTACTTTAATATTCGATTTATCGGTGTTGTTTTGGTTGACGAAATGTATCTCGTCTGTTTGACTTTGTTCTGAAATCTCTCGTTACTAACTGTGACTTCTGATGGTTAAGTTCGCGTCAAATCTATCGTCATGTAAGCTCTCTTCGTTTAAATAAATTACACATAATTTATCATTAATTCGTTCTTAAATTTTTATATTTCATTATTTGTGTAGTGATTATTCAATTAATGACGGGATGC
>NW_017300150.1:334777-340433 GCF_001594075.2 Trachymyrmex cornetzi
TAATTAATTTTTTAAATTAATTATTTAATTAATTTTAAAATTAATTTAATTTTACTGCTGAGTGTATTATTAAAACCTGAGAACATCTTCCTACATCATAAGTACTTACGAATTGTGTTGTCTACTTTATTATTGTAAAGCCGGCTACAATAATTGCTTTAATCGGACGATTTTACTTTATTTTTAATCATCGTTACAAATGTACTTGCTTGAGCAGGAAATTCAAGTTTATTCTTTAAGTTTAACGATACTATTTAACTATAATCACGTAATTGTACAATATTTGAAATAGAAGAACGCTTGCAAAGCATATTATTATTTACGTTTTCCTTTATTTTCAGATTATCATTATGCAAGCAGACAATTTTTTATTCATGTATTACGTAAGAAATAAAGGCAGTATTTATTTTATTAAATTTTTATTATTTATGCAACACAATATGGAAAAAGGTCAAATGCCGATATTGTTCATAGTTTTTTCTTATTATTTAAGATAAGACATCTTAAAATGACACAAACTAATCATAACAGAGCCGTATGAGCGTCTTAAAAGACATCATTTATGAGTACTAGTCACGGACTGGTACACACAAGTGAGGCGCGCGCGCCGGCCCTGAGTGCTACATCCCTAGTAGCAAAAATTATTGGCGCAATATTGGGAAACGAACGTACAGCCAATATTAAAACATTGGATGACCAATATTGTTCCAATATCGTAAAGTAGACGCCTAGTCATATCTAGCCAATATTGGGAATTCAATTTTTACCCAATGTTTTATATTGGCTATACATTGTTTTTCCAATATTTCGCCAATATTGGCCAAAATTTAATCTCCAATATTTGTCCAATATTGTAAAGTAGATGCCTAGTCATATTTAGCCAATATTGGCGATTCAATTCTTACCCAATGTTTTACATTGGCTATACATGGTTTTTCAATATTCGCTAATATTCCTGAAATAATGTATAATCAATATTAGAAATAATTGAGTGAAAATTCACTTACCTACTGGATTCGAACCTGGGACCTTTGGACTATGAATGAGTCTTCTGCGTTATGTGCTGCACCATTTCATGGATTAATAAATGTGTTACTTAACTGTACATATATGATATAAACAATCTATCCACAATACATATCCAATAATAAAGACAAATAAATAAATAAATAATAAATAAACGACAAATAAAGACAATATTAGGTATTGATTGATATGCAATATTAGCTACACATTGGCATTTATTATATAGCCAATATTGTGTAACCACTGACACGCAATATTGGCTACACATTGGCACTTATTGTATAATCAATATTGGCATTACATTGGGAAATATTGGCCAATGTATCGCCAATGTAGAGCCAATATTGTATAACGACTGACATGCAATATTGGCTATACATTGGCATCTATTATATAGCCAATATTGGCATCGCATTGGGAAATATTGGCCAAAGTATCGCCAATGTAGAGCCAATATTGGATAATGATTGATATGCAATATTGGCTGTACATGGACATTTATTATATAGCCAATATTGTGTAACGACTTATATGTAATATTGGCTATACATTGGCATCTATTATACAGGGTGACCCATTTTAACTTAGACAGCTAAATAACTCGAAACATCGAAATTAAATAAAAAAATGTTTAAAACAAAAATTGTTGGATATGAAGGGGCTGATTGAACTATGACCTTGACAATGACCTTGTCCTTCATTTTCAAGGTCATTTGAAGGTCAAGGTCATTTTTTAAAATGGGAAGCCCCATTTTTCGTTGAATATTCTTGTAGCTTATCTCGAGAGCTTTCCAAAAAATTATAATAAAATTTTTTTTCATTAAGTACTTCTGGAGTTATAAGACTCGAATGTTACAGTACCGCCGCCGACATTAGCATTACGCAAGGTATCCGACCGATGGCTAAAACCTCTTGAATGTTGTTCAGGATCATATCCTAGATAACATTCGTTAAGATCAAGGTCATTGGAGATTGTTTCTCTTATTTTCATTTTTGCACTTACAATTCATTTTTATGTAAAAATGAAAATAGAAGAAACAATCTCCAATGAACTTGATCTTAACGAATGTTATCTAGGATATGATCCTGAATTTTTCTCACAAACGCTATCCGGGAAAAATCAAGATTTTTTGGCTTTCTGCTTCGATTAGGAATTTGTCTTTGAAATGACCTCTATGGTCAACTTTAACCCATAACATGAAAGTTCATCTGGACGTAAAATTTTGCGCTCTTTCAAAATCCGGGATCAAAAATATAGGTTTCTATTAAAAATTGAAGACCTTCAAATAACCTTGAAAATAAAGGTCAAGGTCATTGTCAAGGTCATAGTTCAATCAGCCCCTTCATATCCAACAATTTTTGTTTTAAACATTTTTTTATTTAATCGCGACGTTTCGAGTTATTTGGCAAAGTTAAAATGGGTCACCTTGTATATATACAGGGTCATCGAAAAGTATCCGACCTCCCTAATATCTTCAGTTAGAATGTATTTTGGAGGAAATGTCCAATAGCAAAGTTGTATGGTTTCAAGCGAGGAGTAAGATGATGACTTTGACTTTGATCTTGACCATGTCCTTTAAGGTCATTTCAAGGTCAACCTTATTTTTTTAAATGGAACCCCCTACATTTTATTGCATATTTTTATAGCTTATCTCGAGAGCTTTCCAAAACACTATAATAAAAAATTTTTTCATTAAGTATTTTTTGAGTTATAAAGGTTTGGACATTTTTCTAAAATGCATTCTTATTAAAAATATTAGTGGGATGCGACACTTTTTGATTAATGTATTTTCTTTAAATTAATTTAATTGATTTCGTTATTCCGCGCACAAAAGTATTAAGGTTATGATTACTGAAAACTAAATAATATTTTACAAGATATTTTACATTTTATGTCAAAAAATTGTTAACTTCAAACCTTTATAACTCAAAAAGTACTTAATGAAAAAATGTTTTATTATAGTGTTTTGGAAAGTTCTCGAGATAAGCTATAAAAATATGCAATAAAATGTAGGGGGTTCCATTTAAAAAAATAAGTTGACCTTGAAATGACCTTAAAGGACATGGTCAAGATCAAAGTTAAGGTCATTATCTTACTCCTCGCTTGAAACCATACAACTATGCTATTGGACATTTTTTCCAAAATGCATTCTAACTGAAGATATTAGAGGGGTCCGATACTTTTCGATGATCTTGTGTGTATATATATATATATATATATGTGTATGTATATTTGGTGCGCGCTAGTACAAAAAAGGGGGAGGGGTGACGTGCAAATGTAGACTTACTAGTGATGATGATTATTTGTCGAGTGAGTCGGTTCCCCGTGAGGCTCGACGTCCACGTAAGAGCGCCTGAGGATAGCGGCTGGCGGGTGAGTGGTCTCTAAGAACTCCAGAGGTCACCAGAGCATTCGAATGATGCCAACGAATACTGCGCGAGTTGAATTGCTGCGAACCTTTGCGTGGACTACTTTTGAAACTTCGCGAACTTACGACGTGATTTGACTGCTGTTAAACTGTATCTGACGCTAGTTGTATGTTACGAACTGACGACGTGGATTCGGCAACTGTTAAAATTTTTCTGACGCTCTACGCTTCCGCGGGGCCTCTATTTATACCCCGAAAAAAGGGTGTAGTGCACTTTGTCTAGGATGCAATAGTTAGTTGCAATGTCGCGCGAGATTTACGATTTTTAAGATGTCCTATCGTTAATTTAAAGTACACTGTTAAAAGAGGTTTAGAGAACAAAAGGAATGATTTATGTTTTCTCTAAAAGGGGCAAGATTGCTTTAATCGAGTGATGAATTCCGTCATCCTCGCGGAAAATATGGCTAAGTAAACAGCTGTGAGGCGTTATCTCATGTTTTTATGATTTTTATGGCGACGCGGCGCCTGTTTTTCTGAAGGTGGAATTGTTGGTCAACAATTCGGACAACAGCTTGAATTTTTATCATCGCCTGACTTCGGTCCATTTATGATATTTTTCGTAATCTTGTCTCTTTTAGGCTTGCGTTAGTGTGACGTCCTGAGTCGCGTGTTTGGTTTCTCGGAGCGGCCTCGAGGCCACACTAAGTCGTGGGAGCACGAGCGCGGAGCGGGGCGCGCGGGGTGAAGCCTTGACTTCGGCGAATTTCGTTTTCAGCGTGTGTTTACGCATTGGGGCAGGCTGCTGTCACCAGTGCCTTGGTATAGGCACGTATTGAGATGTTATCGTTCTATTAGCGAGATATCTTTTATTATTCTTGACTCGTTTTATTCTTCCGTGTTCCCTGGTTATGCACTGGGAGGAATAATATTAGAGAGTTCAGAGGAAGTGTCAGATAGAGCGCCCGTGTCACACTGGGGTGTGCAAGGAATTTGTGGAGATATTTGGATCTCTTTCTTTGGGCAGCTGTGATATCTCATCACTCGCTTCTCTCTATCTACACTCTCTGGTGTCAGTGCGTATGGGAACAGGGAAGGATATAGAAAGGGCCTTAAGGGCTGAGAAATGAAGTAAAGGCAAGCAATTATGACTCGATTATTTTAATTTTAATGCTACAGGGCGCGTAGCTTATGACGCGAGGTTTTGTCGTTATCAAAATTGCTCTGGTGGGCTTCCGGATAGGCGCCACGTTCGGTGGGGACCGAAGTGGTGCTTGTCGTGATGGCGGGGGCGCGGCGACTGCGAGCTCCCGAGAGTCAGTCTTGTCTGCAAGAATTTCGGAATCCGAGGGGCTGGCCGACGGGGTTGACGTGACGACGGCGACCTTCTCTGGACCCAGGGGATCCAGAGACCCCCTGGGTCCAGAGAAGGTCGCCGTCGTCACGTCAACCCCGTCGGCCAGCCCCTCGGATTCCGAAATTCTTGCAGACAAGACTCCTCCTTCCAGTGTTCGGTAGGATTAAAATCTCCTCCGGCGAGGAGCTCCCGCTGGAATGTCTTTAAATGTACTCGCCAGCCTCCCCGTTTACCACGCGGACGTTTCTTTTGTGGCATCTGTGCCCAGAAAGAACGTTTGTGAGTACGGTTGTTGGAAAGAGAGGTTAGGAGTGTGGAGGCTTCGACGCCGTAGAAGGCGCTCGTTTAGAGTTCCGCTGGAAGTTGATTTCAGCGTCGCTATGGACAGCGCTGTCGAAACCAGGTGAGGAGATGGCCCGTCAGACGCAGTGGGTGGCGCACGATCGGGGCCGGAATTTAGGTAGGAAGTGCGGAAAGATCCAGAGCGCTACTTAAAGCGCTAGGAGTGCTTACCGTTAAGAGTTTGGGAATAAGTAAGGACGCGTGTCTTGGAACACTCTGCTTTATAGACTATTCGTTTCATGACTCTTCGCGGTAAGGGGATGTTTTTCGTCCACGTGCTGTTGCGAAATCATTATTACGTGCCGATTGTGTAATTTATGATTTATTCTAATGATAATAGGGTTTTAATTAGATCGCGCGTTTTATCCTACTGCGGGGGTCGCGAGATTTGTATTGGTGCGTTTGGCTATCGTGTACCGCAGCCCGTTGCGGCAGGGCTTGCATTTGTTTCTTGCGCGGTTTTTCCTCATAAGTTTCTTGTATCGTTCCGGATCCTTCTATTCTTTGTGCGCGTGGAATTTGATGTTTATTTAAGGCTTTTTCTCGATTGTGTGCTCTTTGGTTT
>NW_017300150.1:340677-344452 GCF_001594075.2 Trachymyrmex cornetzi
TGCGCGGCGTTCAATCGCGACGGTTTCGGTGGCTTGGCCTATAGCTGAACGTGATTGTAGTAGGCACGTATTGTATCGTTCGCTATATTCCGTGCTCGCGCTCACTTGGTAAACAGACGGGGCGCTATATTGTAGGCGCACCGGACGTTACAGTTATTGTTGTTATTTTTCCGGGTTGATTGACGTTTACGAGTTTTTCGCGGAGCTGTGTGGTCTGTTTTTCAATTTTTATAAGGGGACCCCTGCTCGCGTCTCGTAGGCGCCAATCGTAGTCGCGGCGGAGCCGATTCTCTCGAAAGAAAAGAATCTGCGTCTGTAGGACGTAACATATTTATCAAAAAAAATTTTAAACAAAAGTTGTAGATTCAAATATGGGGCATATTTTAAGTCCTATTAATTTTTTTCGTATGACAAACGATTTTCGAGAAAAATAAAAAAAACGGGAAATAGATTAAAAATTGTTAATAATCTTCTTAGGGGATGCTAAACCGATTACCCAACTCAATCAAGGTCGATAGTACAGACTTTTTTAATTCCAAATTCGATAATAGTGGTGACATCTTTGATTTAGTTTTTGCATTATATAATATAATATATATCATTCTGTCTTACTCAAACGCATACATCTGTTCTTATCTAACATATGCCAGCACCATCTATCGCAAGACCGCGCAACTACTGCTACGCGGAATTTCGGCTCTGTTGACAGTCCCAGTCTTCGCAAAGCATCTGTATATACGTATTTTCTATTCGGTGGAAATATTTCTTTTCTAGACTTTCGATCTTAGTTCTACAAACTCGGTATCGTTTGTTTCAATAATGTGATCTCAGCTGCACGCTTATTTTCAAGATATGGACTCTAAAACTCTTATATCAAGCAAACATTTATCTGAGGTGACAGCTGTACGAGCCAAAAGTAAGTGAATTTTTAATGAATCTGAAACTTTTTTTCGATTTTTTCATGAAATCCAGTGCAGCTGAGGTCCTGTTTGTGCGTACTTTAATTTAAGCAATAATACTTTTGCAATCCGTACATCCAATACAGAGATTTTTCACCGAATGGAAATGTGGTAAAACAGAAGGCTTTAGCATCGTCTTAATTGATTTGAATATTTTTAAATAAGGGAGGTATAAAAATATATATATTCTTGATTTTTTAACTTGGAAGGGTCATTTTAGAAAATTTTAATTATAATTTATAAAAAAAATATTAGAAACCGTTGATATAAAATGCTATAATTAAGATTAAAAAGTAATTTGTTTTTGAGAAAAATTTAGAATATTATATTTTATTGTATCTTAATATAATAATAGAATATTTTAACATATCTTAATATTATGAATTAAGATAATTATAAATTAATATATTTTATATAGATTATTTTTATTATATAACTTACAGTCTTATAAAATCTTATATCTTTTTAAACAATGTCTCTTTTTTATAGTCGAAAAACCGACGAAAGATTGATCATCAATTTTATAAACAAATTTTCGGCATGCCAATGGGTTCACCATTATCATCTATTTTAGCAGATTTAGTAATTCAAGATCTAGAAAATGACATACTTTCAAATGAAATACTACGGTTGTGATGAATAAATTAGAATATAAAACAAAAATGTATGTAATACTTTCCGATTGTAACACTTACATCAACATTAAAAAGGATCCCACGAGAAGATTAACTAGATAAACACATGTATTGTTAAGTCGTTGGAAAGAGAAGGAATACGTGAATCAACTAATTTATAAAAATCTAAACGTCATGGATGGTACGGTCGCTCGGTGCTATGGTATGCCGAAAATACATAAAAAAGGTAATCCATTAAGAATCATTGTGAGTTGTATTTATAGTCCTCTTTATCAATTATCTGCTTATTTAAAAAAAATTATCGACAAAAGTGTTAAAAAGAATTTTAGTCACATTAAGAATAGCTTTGAGCTAGTGAATAAGTTAAATGGTATGTCTTTAAGTTCTGAATACAAAATTTTATCTTTCGACATTGAAGCAGTGTATACGAATATTCCGGAAGATTTAGTATTAAGAAGTATCAGGAATAGATGGCAAGACATTTAAAAAAAATACTACTATTCCGATGAATGAATTTGTGGGTGCCATCTCGCTGATTTTAAACTCAACGTTTTTCAAATTTGATGATTAATTTTATAAACAAATTTTCGGCATGCTAATGGGTTCGCCATTATGACCTATTTTAGCAGATTTAGTGATTCAAGATCTAGAAAATGACATACTTTCGGGTTTAAGTTTTTCTGTTCCGATATATTTTCGTTATATGGACAATATTTTAATTGTGTTACCTCATAATTGTATAGACGAGGTTTTAAAGCGTTTTAAGGCGATGCTAAAGCTCCCTGTTTTACCACATTCCTATTCGGTGAAAAATCTCTGTATTCGATGTACGGATTGCAAAAGTATTATTACTTAAATTATAGTACGCATCAACAGGACCTCAGCTGCACTGGATTTTATGAGAAAATCGAAAAAAAAATTAAAAATTCACTTACTTTTGGCTCGTACAGCTGTTACCTCAGATATGTATTTGCTTGATATAAGAGTTTTAGAGTCCATATCTTGAAAATAAGCGTGCAGCTGAGGTCACATTATTCAAACGAACGATACTGAGTTTGTAGAACTAAGATTGAAAGTCTAGAAAAGCAATATTTCCACCGAATAGAAAATACGTGTATACTGATGCTTTGCGAAGACTGGGACTGTCAACAGAGCCGAAATTCCGTGTAGTAGTAGTTGCGCGGTCTTGCGATAGATGGCGTTATAGAGCGTTCGGTAAAACAGGTACTAAACATGATACCGTTGGGTTTGAACACGGCCTTGAGGCCCTATATAAGAATAAATTGTTACATATAGTACCGAAATGCCGGAATTTATACGATTTTCATTCGAGAAATGCCGTTTTCTTATGTGGAAATTATTCGTACGCGCTCAAGATGAGTAGCTGGAAAAATATCGCATACGAACATTTTACATACAGTTATACATGCAATACGGTACATTCAAGAAGGAGAAGTAACGTGTTTTTTGTAACATTGTTATCATCGTTATTTTATTATAATAAACATTTTATTACGACATTACAATTTCCATGATTGTAACAATAACGTTAGGCTTGACAAATATATTTATCATTGCTATTGTGCGTTACTTGTCATACAATGGTACGGTCAACACGATGCTGCAAACGCTTTGAAGCGTTTTTAAATAATTGGTCAGTTTGTAAAATTCTTTCGTTTAATTGGTCCATCAAACGCTTCAAAGCATTTGTAGCGAGACTTTGAGCATAGCCAATGTAACATACTACATTACTTACGTAACGAGTAAAAAGAAACTTATAGTAACGAGTAATATTTTACAATATATATAACGAATAATAGGCTGCTTCCTTTATAGGAGACACAAATATCGTTTTGTCTTTGTTATTGTATATTGAATGTCAAGAAGGATGGAACGATATTTGTGTCAATTGTATCTCCTAAGCTACGGTCTACTACTCTACTTGATGTACGAATGTAATGACAAATATACTTCTCAAGCCTAACGTTATTATTCCAATCATGGAAATTGTAATGTCATAATAAAATGTTTATTATAATAAAATAACGACAATGATAACAGTGTTACAAAAAACACGTTACTTCCCCTTCTTGAATGTACCGTATTGCATATATAACTGTATGTAAAATTTTCGTATGCGATATTTTTCCAGTTACTCATTTTGAGCGCGTACGAATAATT
>NW_017300150.1:345829-346365 GCF_001594075.2 Trachymyrmex cornetzi
TTTTTCGGTTGTATCCATATTCTTATTTCATATTGCTATAACCTTCGATTTATTATTATAACGTCTCGTTTTAGATGTCATACATTGGCTATATATTTTGTAGTAAATATTAGGCGAATGTTATCATTACAATGTGAACCTTCACGTCATGTCATATGATAATTTCAATTGAAGTTGTTTGCGTAAGAAGAAATATATTGTTGACAACCATTAACATTACAATTATATTGATCGTCTCATTACACGATGAATCCTGATGTATTGTACACGACAATTTCAATTTAATGTTTTGGAATAATAAGAAGTCATTGTTGACAATCATTAAATATTAAAGTCTAACAAAATATGGTTTTGGCTCATTGCTCCTAGTTTCGATTTTTAGAAAAAAATTTTATTATATTATAAAATGAGGTTGCAAACATCTCGTTCCATTTAGTAGTACAAGTCGACATAAATGTTATTCTGTCTTTTTTGATATTCAGAGAGTAAAAAAGATAGAATAATATTTGTGTCGACTTGCGTCACCAAATGGAAAG
>NW_017300150.1:346457-346734 GCF_001594075.2 Trachymyrmex cornetzi
AGCTTACGTCAACAGCTTCCTAAAACACTATAATAAATTAAGAAAAATATACAGGACTCTCCGTATAAATACTAAATATAAAGTTTAAAGGGCGAGTGAGAGTCAGAATATAAAAACGAATTTTTGAAAATATCGTAACCAATATATTAATACGTACATCTTAAAAATTAATGTAATAACAATATTAAGAAGATTACATAAATTAAATTATCCTTACGTGTGATTATATAGTTGCAAAAAACGCATATGCTAACAAAACATGTTTCGGCTGCAGAAT
>NW_017300150.1:351747-351976 GCF_001594075.2 Trachymyrmex cornetzi
TATAGAGAGCAATAAGCTGATACCTTTTCCTTATGAGTCTTCTACAATAAGCAAGTCAGAAGTTCTAAGCGATCTCAAGTCATAATCGATGAAGTTGGCAAACAGCCAACTTGAACGACTTGATTAAGAGACTTCTGACGTTCTGGCTTGCGGCTTATTGTAGAAGACCCATTGTAATAAAAATCAGAAGCATGTGTTCAGACGGTACTGATAGTAATAAACATCAAAA
>NW_017300150.1:352631-353239 GCF_001594075.2 Trachymyrmex cornetzi
ATTGTAATGTACTGACACGGAAAGTATACTGTACAAATATTTGCCTATTTACATAAATATAAATGTATATATATGTATATACAAACAAACGATATATAAAATAATAGAAGTTTGTCATATTATTCATTATACATCTCCATAAAAAAATTTGCGCTGCAAAAGAATATTCTTACAAAAGAACAATAATATCGAGAGCATGCGCACGTATGTTCATACATATATACTTACATATATATATACTTTCACAAATGTAATTATCTTAAGCGCTATACTTCTATGATTGTGTCTACATATGTGTATGTGTATACATTATAATATAAATTATATGTATACTTAACACTTCCGACACCGTATATATACATTTATATATAAATTCAGTATGTAATATATCCATACATGGAATTAATATAAGCGCTGTATTCTTATAATTGCATTTATATGAACGTATATGTATACATATATACATATAATATATATACATGTATGTATATACATGTGTATATATACAAGGTGTCCCGACCTTTTTTGCCAATCACTTTTGTGTAGATAGAGTGGACTAAACTGAGTCGAAAAGTCTTCTACCATTTTGCAATTTTCGCAAGAAACAA
>NW_017300150.1:354316-363793 GCF_001594075.2 Trachymyrmex cornetzi
AACACGTACTTTTATAATGTAGCACGAAAAATGCTGATAAATTACCATTCGGTATATTATCGATATTTTTAGTTTCGTGCTATTCCGTGTAAATGGGGGCGCAGCACCGTCTTACATCGATTTTCCAATAAAATCTCCTAAATCTGTATTATCGACCTTAATTGAGTTCCGCCGTTGCTTTAGCATCCCCTTAATTCTTATCATAACAGAATAAAATTTACGTTGGATGAAGGTAAGGATGATTGTGTGAACTTCTTAGATGTCATCGCTATCGTGAAACAGAAACATATAAAGTTTAATAATTACAAAAAACCGACGAATTCTGGTCGCTATTTAAATTATAAATCAAGTCATCCGGACCAGCATAAAAGAGGAGTAATAATTGGCTTGTTAGATAGAATACTGTTTTTGTCGCATCCTGATTATCACGAAAATAATATTAAAGAATTGATTAATATTTTACTTATTAATTGTTATATCCGTTGCACGTTATATTTTCCACAATTAATTGTAGATTAAAAAAACTATCAAAAAGGAAAAATGTATATGTTAATGATATTATGAAGAATAATGATGTGGATGAGACCCTTGCAATTAATAAATATTTTACAATTCCATACGTAAAAAACATATCAGAAAGATATATTACGATAGCAGATAAAATTAATCAGAAAGTGGCGTACAAATCCATGAATAATTTAAAAACGGTGATTAAATTGGGTTAGGATAATTTACACAAGATGGAATTTTCGAACGTGGTGTATAAAATTGAATGTTTAAATTGTGAGGCATCGTACGTGGGTCAGACAAAAAAGAAAGTGGGTACTCGAATTAATGAACATAAATCTGATGTAAAAAAACAAAAAAGATTATTATCAGTATTAGCGGAACATCAGATTAATAGTGGACATGATGTGAATTGGGATAATGTTCAAATCTTAGATAAAGAACCTTATGTGTACAAACGACTCACATCAGAAATGATTTATATAAAAAAGCAAAAAAATGTTTTAAATAAGCAAACAGACACTGAGAAGTTTCCAGAATCATATCTACCGCTTGTATAAGTCCCCTCTCCATAGAGGTGAAATTTAGCACAATATATACGTATAGTATCATAACGAATTTCAGTATTGTCCGTATTGTCGAGCGTTGATGATGTGTTCTTTTCGACCAGTTGTTTGTAATGATGTTATCAGGACGTGTTTTCTTACTGTGCTACTAATGTTTCCAGTAAATAATTTTACGGAGGTAATCATAAAATTTCTTTCTTTTTTAATCATTGACATGTTGTTTTATTTTAATTTATTATGGTTGACTAGAATCATGAAGTTTTATTTTAATTTATTATGTTTGACTAGAATCAGGAAGTTTTTTGTTCAATTATTGACATCGAGTATTAGTAATTCAGCGATCAACGTCATCAGTTACGAACTGATGACGTTGAAGACGTTTAAAGGTATGACATTATATTATAGGTATATAGCAAAACGTTGATTGAGTTTTTTGGTTGTTATTAGAGAGGAATTTGTCATCTCAGACGTTAGGAAATTACCAATGGAGATCAAGACAAAGTACATGTGTAGTGGAAATTATAATGATGACATGATCTGATGATTGAATGTGTGATAGGATTGACTATTAAGATGTAAAGTCATGCGTATGGAATTTGATAATGTGGAATATTGATCAAAGTAAATGCATGGTTTAAAATAGGTTATGTTATTGATGAAAGTATTATTGTAAGTATTTTGTATACATTATTACTTTAATATTGAAAAAGGTCTGATGACAGATCGAAACGTTTATTTATGAGTAATATGTGTGAAATATAAATTATTTTTTTAATAAGAATTCGCTATCTCAATCTACCGCACGTGGAAAAAGCCATTTAAAACTTAATGTTAATTTAAAATATAAGGTTCATACAAGGTTGCTGAAATATTGACACAAGATTCCATTAACCTTCCAACAATATTAAAATATAAGGTTCATACAAGGTTGCTGAGAAATATTGACACAAGATTCCATTAACCTTCCAACAATATTAAAATTTAAGGTTTATATAAGATTGCTGAAATATTAACATAAGATTCCCTTAACTTTCCAATAATATTATAAAGTAAGATTACATTGTAAGGTTAGTGGCATACACCTGTAACCTTTCCACGAAACTATGTAAGATTGTAACCATCCTATAACCTTAATGTAATATCCGGTGCTGTGAGGGTAAAGCCCGATTGCAACGTTACTTTACCTTTATCTCGCAAACGCAATATAGAAATAAGCTCGTATCTACAATAGGATTTTAAGCTTTAAGCCATAAGAAATGGACGAATACATAGTCAATTATTCTCCTTGCATTCGACTGTAATTGGTCAATTTTTTACAACTTTAGGGGGATCCCAATGACGATTAGTCATATTGTAAATAGCACTTATATGCGGATGATTTATGTGTCATTAATACTACATCAATATCTCATTCACGCATACCACACACCCCAAAAAAAATATTCTGCCGATAAGCGGGGAATTACTGTTAGCATTTCCTCTAAACAAAAAATCTTAAATGAATCAGGCGCGTGTATTTATAACACGCATTCATCTATAAAAATGAGGACACATGAGCTACGATCAAAAATAAATTCCTCTATAGAAAATTCTATTATAATAACTCGAATAGCCTTTTGAAATAAAAGAATATGCAAGATACTTCTTGTACATTCTCTTATTTCAAAAGGCTATTCAAATTATTATAATAGTATTTTTATAATAGAATTTGGTATATAGAGGAATTTATTTTTAATCGTAGCTCATGTTTCCTCAAGACGTGCTATCCTAGCTACGCGTGCATGTCAGTTGCGCAAGAACAGCCGAACAGGTCGACCACAATCATTTCGGTTACGTTTTTATTATCGCATATCAAATATCAATTGTACAAATCAAAAGAATTATTTTCGTTCGCAAAAAGCATAATTATTTTAAAATAAAAATACGACAATCAATAGTAAGAAGTCGATTCCAGTTCAAACACGATAAGAATACTTTAGAAGTGGTTGTACATCAAAGTCAATTTGTTATAATATACAAAATATATCCATTTAAATATGCGATTGCCAGATGCTAAATATCCAAATATTAATTGTAACCAAACCAAAAACAGAAAAAATCAAAAAAACTTTTTTAGAACTATAATATGTTCAAAATCTATTCATATAAAATCAATTATTAATATAACGTATTAACAATTTTATTAACTCACCACATATTTGCCGATATATGTATTAAACCAAATCGTCACAGATTCATCTTCCACAACAAAATTCTTTTAGAGTCAAACAGAACAAAACTTTTAAATTTAAGAGAATATAATTTTTCAAATTATCGTTATACTGAGAACGACATTCTAAAGCCAAGTAACTTGTGACCGCTTACCAGTGTACAGGCAGTATTTAATTTTATTATTAGACAAAGAAAGTAGAATTCTGGAAAGAGTCAACCAATATTATGTGAGAGAGGGGCTAATGATAGGAATATATATACGTCAGAAAACCGTTCCTTATCACTCTGCTTATTTAAACTTTTCCTGTTTTTTTATGTGGATCATCTCTGAGATCATTCTTTTATAGTAAGATTGTTCAGAATCAACTATATTAGTATTATCCCAATCTATTACGTGATTAAAATCCAATATATGCCTCGAAATAACCGACAAATTATTCATTGGTTTTTTTATAGTCATTTTTGTGTTCTTTTATTCTAGTTTTAAGCTTGCATTTAGTTTGTCCAATATATGTAAATTCGCAATCTTGACAATTTATTTTATATACTAAATTTGATTGATCTTTTTTTATTATATTTTTACCAGTTTTTATGACAGAACTTAAATTATTTATATAGGTCTATAAGCAATATTAAAATTAAATTTATTTGTAATAGATATAAATTTTTCAGAAGTTTTTTGAAAATACGGAATGGTGAAATACTTTTTCAAAATATTAGTTGAATCTATATTTTCTCTATGTTCATTAATACAATCAAAAGATTTATTGTAAGATAAAGATTTTATTCTGTTATTAATTGTTGAAACAAAAATTGTAAAGGATATCCGTTATTTAAAAAAGTATTGATTAGATTATTAATATTCTTTTCGTGAAATTTCAGGTGAGAAAGAAATATAACTCTGTCCAGCTGACTTATTATTACTCCTCTTTTGTGTGTCACAGGATGATTAGAATAAAAATTTAAATATCGTCCAGAATCCGTAGGCTTTTTATAAATATCAAAAATTAATCCGCCGTTCTTAATTAACAAATTTACATCAAGGAAGTTTAATTCTTCATTATTTCCATGTTCAACTGTAAACTCAATTCTTCCATGGTAAGAATTGAAATAATTCAGTGTGGAGACAATTTGATCTTTTGGAAGAGCCATAATGATATCATCAACATAATGAAAATAGAAAAGAATATGAGTGGAGGGTTTATTAAAAATGTTGGATTCTAAATCTTGAATTACTATATCAGCCAAAATCGGAGAAAGAGGAGATCCTATGGATAAGCCAAAAATTTAAATATATTTATAGAAATTTAAACTTTAGGTGGCTTTTTTATCAATGTTTTAAATATTTCGATAATTTTTACTTAATTTTATTCCTTTTTTCAATCTGGAATAATTAACGTAGACTTGCAGTATACGATATTTGTTTTCCTGTTAAATTTCCTGCAACTTTCAGAAGATTTAGCCCATCTCCAATGTTGGAACGTATCTAGATACTTTAGCTGTACCTAAGTGCATTATCTAGATCCTTATAGACGGAGATACCTGTATTCATATCTAGTTATTTTTTGATACGGTATCTTTTAAGTTTTAGATACATAGATACAAGGTATTTATACACAAATACTATCGCACCATTAATAGCTCCTGCAGATAGAACGCGGTAACACTTACCGTGCGGCGGAAATTGGCGCGATATCCAATCAACGCCTCGCCAATCAATTGTCGATAATGTCAGCGTTCTTCAATTACCTCCGGGTCCTATCTGTGATAATTTGCCCTGACGCAAATTTGCCCAGGACAATTTGCGAGAAACTCCAGAAACCTAAATTAAAATTGAAATTGAGTTTCTAGTTGAATATGTCACCGTAATGGGACCGATCACAAAGTCTTTAGATTTCCTGCAAAGTGAAGACATTTGCTATTTAGGCTACGTAATTCCTACCTTACTACAAATTAAAAAAACTTTAAATTCACTATGTAATCTAATTTACTGCACACCCCTCAAAAATGTTATTCTTGATGGTATACATATAAGATATAAAGATATTTTGGACCTGAACAACAGTAAATTCAAACCCTACATTTTGGTAACAATTTCACTTCAAAAAATTTAAATTGAGACGCCTGAATAATAGCAATGATAAATACAACTTAGTAAAAACTTTTCTTTAAGCGAATGTGGAAAGTTGTACCCACGGGAAGTAAGCACAAATGAGGAGAAGAACTCTTCAACGAGTAGTGATGATGGCGATTTCTTTCATGATTTTATTAAGAATTCCATTACAAATAATTCAATAGAAAAGCAAAACTTTGTATAAATGGAATGTTTACGATACTTTGAAGATTAAAGTGAGACGTTGATTCGTTACTAAATTATAATTTAATTCAAAAAGTATTTAGAAAGTATAATACTATTCTGCCGTCTTCAGCACCTGTTGAAAGACTGTTCAGTGCAGGTGGCTAAAGGGCATAGCGGAATAAGCGTGTAAAATCTGCCCTCGCACCAATCGAGTTCAAATTGGTGTCATTGGTTGGCACTCCTGAGATGTAAAACTTTCCCAAATATTAACCTCGAAATTGCATTTTTTGAGGAGTTATGGAGGGGGAAATCGAAATAAAAAAAAATGGTTTCCTTCGAAAACGACTGTATCGATTTTAATGAAAAAAATATATGTTGTAAATATTGTTTAGATAAGTTGAAAAAAGTTTTTGAAATTTTTATGATGAAAACAAAACCATTAAAAGAATTTTTGAATTCTTTATGAATTTTTTTTTTTGGTGATATTTTTGAGTGACCACTTTTATACTTTATAAAAATAATCTGTAGATTCTCTACTTTAACATATATTTTTTTTTAATTGATCTGAGTGGTGGAACATGGTTAAGAAAAAAATGCCGACTGGGCGACCATGGCCCCGGTGCGTTGCGGCGCATGGCGGCTGTTGCCATGGTACTAGATACTAACTTTGTTGCAGTGCTGCAATGTTTAATTGCCAAGTAAATTGATAGAAACAAAGATTTTATTATTGCCTACACATTTATTCAGGGAACGTTATGATATAATAATATATAATATTATATATTTCTATTAAGGATACATTCTGATGTAAAATTTTCAAAAAATCGATTTTTTTTATTGCATATTTCGATTGTACAACATTTCAAGAATACACTGTCAAGATTTCAGAAAAAAATTCAAAGAACAGCCAAAAGTTCTTTTTTTATAGTTAAATGTTTCAGAAAGTTGAAAGCTTACTTTATGAACCAGAAATCGCTGATTAACGGTAAATAGTTTAATTATCATTTTATTTTAAAAAAACCTAAAAAAACCTTAAACGCATTTTTTCCGAAACGTTTTTTTGAGTGGTTGACACGGTTTCAGAAAAACTAATCGACCGATTTAAAAAATTCTTGCGGCGTTGTATTCGTAGATTGACTAGCTATTGCGTAAAGCGGAATAAACCGGTTTCATTAAAAATTAAAATTTTTGTCCAACTTTTTTGAATGAAAAAAAAGCGTTTTTTCACATCACTTTCTAAAAACATGTGTCAATTCGCGAATTATCAATATTTTTAAATAATTCTGCTTTACGCCATAGCCACAGAAATAAACTTTAAGAAAAAATTTTGTTTTTTTATTTCAGGCTGTTGGTTCTCGAGATATCTTGTCAACCGTTTAGTCATTTCATTTTTTCAACGCTGCGCCTCTGAACTAATTTCTTAGAAATTTTGGAACGAAGATATTACTGTAAACATTTTTTTCATATATCGACATGTGTATTAATAAGTATATGAAAAATTAGAACCGTGTGTCTTATAGTTTTCTTTAAAAAAAATTCCAAAAAAGGCTTTATGTTTAGTGCGTTTATATCAGAAAGTATCCTTAAGGACGTCTGCAGTTAGCCTATAAAATTTATAGTTCCCGCAGCTTACCGCGAGGAGGTTGCAGTACGTTTTTAAACTCCATATTTTCGGGGTGCTTTTTTACCGTGAGTCCCCTCGCCTCTCACGTTATATATTTATCATTAGGATGCTTTTTCAACGTGAGTCCCCTCGCTTCTCACATTAACAAACCTCTCACATTAACAGAAGAGAATTAGTTAATTCTTAATCATCGTCATTATCACTTTCAATGACTAGAATGGAATTATCTTTCTT
Organism: Trachymyrmex cornetzi; assembly: GCF_001594075.2. Lineage (NCBI taxonomy): Eukaryota > Metazoa > Arthropoda > Insecta > Hymenoptera > Formicidae > Trachymyrmex > Trachymyrmex cornetzi. The sequence goes on from NW_017300150.1 coordinate 361,758, forward strand.
AAATAATCGCTGAGTATTTCTACCGGTTAAAAAATTTTTGATCTTGCATAAGATAAATTATATTTATTGCGGCAATATGTGGGCAACAACCAATTGTTCGTCTGCCATTAGCACACTCACGCATAATGAGTCACACTGGAAACACCGATATTATTTGGTTTGTATCTCAGGAAACATATATATGTATGTTGCACGAGAAATATGTCGGGATGGAACTTTTAGTTTAAGAACATTTTTCTCATCCTTGATATATTCTATATTTAATTTACCATTTTTATCTACCATCTCTACCAAATACGACACGGCTTGAGAGAGTTGATACGAATCGGTAAAGAAAATCTTCATGTCTGTTTCTGTCATTTCCGGAAAATTCAAAAGATCATTACATATAATATTTTTGAAAAGGAGTTTTCGGCGAAACCATCCTTTTTCTTCAGCCTTAATAAAAAATACTCAGCGATATATTTAAGAAAGATAATTCCATTCTAATCATTGAAAGTGATAGTGACGATGATTAAGAATTAATTAATTCTCTTCTGTTAATGTGAGAGGTTTATTAATGTGAGAGGCGAGGGACTCACGTTACAAAAGCACCCCGATGGTAAATACATAACGTGAGAGGCGAAGGGACTCACGTTAAAAAAGCACCCCGAAAATAAGAGGTTTAAAACGTGCTGCAATCTCGTCGTGGTTAACTCCGGGAACTATAAGTTCTATAGGCTAACTGCAAACGTCCTTAATGGAAATATGTAATATTATATATTATTATATGTATTATAATGTTCATCGAATAAATGTGTCGGCAATAATAAAATCTTTGTCTTTATCAATTTACTTGGCAATTGAATATTGCAACACTGCAACAAGGTTAGCATCTAGTACCATAGCAACAGCCGCCATGCACCGCAGCGCGCCAAGGCCGCAGTCGCCCAGTCGACATGACGTTGCGCGAATGATTGTTTCTTTAACCATTTTCGACCACTCCGATCAATTTAAAAAAAATATATGTTAAAGTAGAGAGTCTACAGATTATTTTTATGGAGTATAAAAGTGGTCACTCAAAAATAACACCAAAAAAAAAATTCATTAAGAATTCAAAAATTTTTTTAATGGTTTTGTTTTCATCGTAAAAATTTTAAAAAAACTTTTTCAACTTATCTAAACGATATTTACAACATATTTTTTTCATTAAAATCGGTACAGTTGTTTCCGAAGATAACCACTTTTTTAATTTCGCTTTCCCTCTCTGTAACTTCCCCAAAAATGCAATTTCGAGGCTAATATTTGGGGAAGTTTTACATCTCAGGAGTGCCAACTAATGACACCAATTTGAGCTCAATTGGTGCGGGAGCAGATTTTACATGCTTATGCCATTTTAACTCCAAGAAGAAGTCCGACACAATGTTTAAAGCTTTATTAATGTTAAAAATACGTGAAAAATAGCGATGTACAACATTACAAAGTTATGTTTTCTAGTTTCTATGTTTTTTGAAGATGTTATAGAGATCTCTATGTTTTTTTAATATATGTGTTTGAGATGTTTTTTTATATATTAAGATGAACAAATAAAGATAAAATGTGATATTTAATTTACGTTGCTTATTATTTACCCCCAATTTTTCTTTTTTTTTTTTTTTGGTGAAAGTAGGGTAGACAGGGGAGTAAAGGGCCACTTTTGACATTTTTTGCTATAAAATAAAGAATATTTAACTCACACAGATCGTGTTGATATTTTTCGAAACTAGAGTCCTTTGACTATAAAATACATACAAGAAAGTATGCATATATACCCTTCATTACAAAGATATCGTAAATTTTACAGAGGAAGTCATTCGGCACTTCTTACCCCATATGTGGGGCAAGAAGTTTCACATAATGAGGTAAAAAGTACCAATACTAACATATTACGTTTGAACTATTTTCAGAGATAAAAATAGGTATATATACTAGAGAGTTTTTTATTATAAGGTGGGTTTTTATTATTAAGAGGGTTTTGGTAACAAAATTATAATAGAAATATTTCAGTTTTAACAGAA